>NC_057812.1:64146950-64446950 GCF_018294505.1 Triticum aestivum
GTCGTCGGGGACGAAGATGTCGACGCTGTGGATGTTGCCGCCGCGGGAGGCAATGCAGTCAGAGATCCGGGACGGTGAACTGCGCGTGGAGGAAAGGGGAGTCGAGTCAGTCAGGGGGAGGGTGCTTACGGGCGGAGGAGGACATCCGGAGGAGGAGGGGGCCTTACGGGCGGAGGAGGACGGGTGGCGGCGCAGTGGGTCGGGTAGTGGGCGGAGAGATGTGAGATTGGGAGAGAGAAGGACGAACGTGAGATGGACAACACACACAAGGGGGAAGGATAGTAATGGCGCACCATCCAGGGGTGCGCCATAAAAATACTAATAGCAATGGCGCACCACCCACTGGTGCGCCATTAGTAAGTTTTTTTTTCTGATAACAATGGCGCACCCTCCTCTGGTGCGCCATTAGTAACTTCTTGTTTTTCTGATAGCAATGGCGCACCCTCCTATTGTGCGCCATTAATAACTTTTTTTCATTATTTTTTGTTGCATCTAATAATTTGTTTTTTATCAAATTTGTTATTTTCATGAGGACTAGAATAGAAGATATCATCAAATTTGTTTTTTTTGATGAATTTGTTTTTTTTAAATATCATCAATTTTTTATTTTTAATTGAAGATATCATCAACCTCCCTCGGCGGCGGTGGGAGCGGGGGATGGTGCAGGGGTCGGCGGCGGCGGTGGAGCGGGGGAGGGTGCGGGGGGTCGGTGTTGGCGGAGCGGGGGAGGGTGCGGGGGCTCGTCGGCGGCGGTGGAGCGGGAGAGGGTGCGGGGGGTCGTCGGCGGCGGAGCGGGGCAGGGTGCGGGGGGTCGGCGGCGGCGATGGAGCGGGGGAGGGTGCGAGGGGTCGGCGGCGAAAGGTGGAGCGGGGAGGGTGCGGGGGGTGCTCGGCGGCGAGGGGGATCTTGCGAGGGGAGATAGCGATCGAGATGGAGGGCGATCGAGATCGAGTGTCCTCATGAATATTCAATATTTTTTCATATTGAATATGAAAAATATCATCAAATTTGGAAAAATATTCATGAATTCAAAAAGTGCCCATGAATTAAATTTAAAAATATTCATGAGTTCAAGAAATATTAACAAATTCAATACTTTTTGTGAATTAGAAATTCAATACCATAATAAACATAAATAAATATTCGTGAGGTCACTAGAACAGAAGAAATATCATTTCAATATGTCGAAATACGATCGAGAAATGAAGGCTACAATTTAAATGCAATCGATCTTAGCTAGCTATCTGTTCACAATCTTCTTGCCCTTCTTTTTCGCAAATGGAGTTCTTCTGTGGAACGGACGTCCTTTAGGTAGGGTGGTCCTGCTTCTTCTTGTGGTGTATGGCACTTCATCGTCGTCGTCATGTTCCATCTTCGGGTCGCCGTAGTTATCGAAGTCTTGCTCATTGGCGACTCCATCCATTCAGATGATCTTCCTTTTGCCTCTCCTCACGACAACACAACTGGGCTTTGACGGGTCGGTAATGAAGAAGCATTGGTCCACTTGGGAAGCCAGTACCCATGGCTCATTTTTCGCGGTGACGTTTGCGCCCGCGGTCTTGGATTTGGCTTCGGGTATAACCATGGTGGTGAAATACCGGTCTTATTTTAGGACGCTCTTGGCCCATCTGACACGGAACATCGGGACCTTCTCTCCAGTGTAGCTCAACTCCCAGATCTCCTTGATCCTTCTGTAGTATCTGTCCTTGTCGTTACCTGTGTAGGATTCCATCGTTACCCCAGAGTTCTGATAACCATCGCTCTTCATGTCCTTGTCCTCGGTGTAGAATGTGTAGCCGTTGATATCGTACGCCTCATAGGTCATCAGGTTGTGCTCGGCGCCCTGTGACAAGGCGAATATGAGTTTTTCTTCCGCGGAAGAATCCTCATGTAAAGGGTACGACAAAAGCTTCTTCTTGAACCAACGCGTGAAACATGAGTTGTGCTCTTTGATTATATCTCCGTCCATCCTCTGTTGGCCTCGGTCATTGTACGTCTTCTCAATAAAGGTTTTGTGCTCTACCACCCAAGGATCGACCACGTCTATGTGTTGTAGCGCGACTAGGTTTGCTCTTTCAAAGTCGGCAAGTCGACCCTCGAAGTCGACATGCATTTCACGGCGACCCTCGCAGTGACCCCATCCAGCGAGCCTGTCGAGGTGCCTGTTGACGGGCAGACCAACGGGGTTCTAGATGCCTAGATAATTCGTGCAGTAGGAGATGCACTCTTCGGTCAGAAAGTCCCTGGCTATGCTTCCCTCTGGACGTGACATGTTGCGAACGTATCCTTTGATGACACCACTCATCCTTTCGAATGGCATCATGCTGTGCAGGAATGTCGGCCCGAGTTGGATGATATCCTCCATGATATGGACCAGAATATGCACCATAACGTCGAAGAATGCGGGTGGGAAGTACATCTCAAGCTCGCATAGTATCACCAGGATCTCTTCCTGTAGCCTTCTGAGTTGCCTCACGCCAACCGACTTCCGAGAGATGACGTGGAAAAAAGTTGCATAGGCCAAATAGCATTTCACGGACGTGTGCGTCCATGATCCCACGGATTGCAACTGGAAGTATCTGCGTCATCAGCATGTGACAGTCGTGAGACTTCATCCCACTGATCTGCTTCACTGGGTCTAGGTATCTGCTTATCTTCCCCGCATAACCGTAAGGAAGTTTTACTCCTACGAGGCAGGTGAAAAACTGCTCGATCTCCTCCCGACTTAGAGTGAAGCACGCGGGAGGGTAGTCATTTCCGGTGTTCTTGGCCTTTTTCCTTTGCGACGACTTTCTGTGTCCTGCTTCGCCTCATCATCATCATCATTAGCATGAAGCTCCTCCCTGATGCCCATTGATTTCAAGTCTGCCCTTGCTTTCGGCCCATCTTTGGTCCTCTCTGGCATGCTGAGCAGGGTACCATGCTGACAACCCAGACCATTTTTTTCCAATTAGCATCTACTGACTATTGCTCTATTTGGTTCTCTTCATTTACCATTTACTCGCTTTGACATCACTTATGCAGATGAATTGGACGTCTGCGCAGCTTATCCAATAACTTTAGATACAAGAATCTGGCAAATTGTTATTTTTTTAGAAAAGGTGGATGTAGCCCCGGCCTCTCCATCTGGACAATGCATGTAGTCATATAATTATTACTGATTTACTAAAAGATAAGGAAATATTAAAGCAATGATTACACTGTTTACACATTTACTGTTGCATTATCATCCCCATGTTGACATGCCTAAGCATACTTAGAAGCGACATGATAGTACTAAATTTATATACAACACTGAACGTTTAGTTGAGCAGTAGCCGTTAGAGTTTAAGATTTGCTCTTACCTTTTCAGTTTCTTGGAACAATGATGTGATATGCTTCCACTGGATTTTATCCGATGCAAACATATAGATACACACACTCATTAGTCAAGAGCAGATCCTTCCGCCTTGAGATTGATTTCTATTTACAATGGATGCATATATTACCTCCTTAATAAGTTGTTCAAATAAACCAGATGATACTCTAACTTATAAAATATAATAATTTTCCATATGTGAGTCGAATTTGACATATCCCTAGCTTTGTTATGGTACCATTGGACTATCATGACTGGTAAGGGAATCAGCTCACATGGTTCACAGGTGACGGGCTAATATATAAATAGGTACATGGCAATGTCTATGTGCTGGACAGAGATATGAACTCCCTGCCGAAGCTATGCTATCTGATGCTAAGGCTAGCATGTTGGCAAACACTTGCTAGGAGTTTGGTCGGATTATTATCTATTTTGTTATTTGCTTGGTAATTTGTAATAGCCGACATTTATCGTGTTTTTTGTTCTCATTTAAATAAAATTTTGCCTTTTGACTATAAAACTGCAACTACTACAAATTAAAAATGGTTCCTTTGGCTTCTATTCTGTTACATCGTTGGGTGTACTGAAACATTAATGCATCGATAATTTTTTGACAATTGATCTGACCATAGGTATTTTAGTTGTTGCCACATACTAATTCATTGTGGGTTCTTATCTGTGGTGTACTATTTTGTTATAAGATGGTTTGTAATTTTGTTGCATTGTTAATGGTACGCACTTATTCCATTTTCTTTTTAGAGATTGCCCTTTCAAATTTTTTTGGACAGATGATTGATTTTTTTAAGTACCATTTGAGAATATTTTACTTTATGATAAGAACCAGTCAAACTGTTTGAGTTTCGAAGTATTTTCCGAGTACAATTACCTACCATACTTCCAAATATAATTTAAGTGTTTTAAAAATGTTCCATGGGCTATGGACATCTGGATGCTATGGGTGCATAGTTGTCTTATGAGTTTCGTTGTATAAGCTAATGTACTTCTCCTAGATAACAAATTTCAGACATTTTCTTATATGTTAAGCAATTTGTTCAATTATTTAATTACTAATATTTAATAGCCGAATTTCAGAATTATATATTTTTTAATATGTATATCTGTGTGTACCGGATAACCTATTAATTTCTTCATGTGTTCTCAAAATGACTAGCCCGTGCATCTTGCACGGGTTGACGACTAGTATATATAATTATCCTCACCATATTATGCAGATTGAAGATCGTCGAATGCAGAAAGGCCGAAATCTATGATATTGGGTTCATTAACACAAATATCGTAGATGAATGGATAGTTAAACATGATGCCAAAGAAGCCGAGGCCAACTTGCTAAAATCGTTGCTTCAAAATCAAAACAAAGATAAAATACTCTTTCCTTACAAGTTCAAGTGAGTGTTACTGTCTTGTGCATATTCGGTTTCTAGTATTACTCAAGGTTATAGTAATTTAATTGATGAGTTATGTATGCATGCGCAACTTCCACTTTATTCTCCTGGAGATTAAGCTTGAGCAGAGACTAGTAACCGTCTTAGACTCGAGACGAAAAAACTCCCGAGGACTATGCAGACATGACTAAAATGCTCGAGAAGTAAGTTCAATCGATCATTATCGCACCATATCTGCAACTTTGTTCATTTCGTGATATCAAGTAATTGTTTTCTTTGTCCCGCAGGGTTTGGAAAGTATTACCTCTTGAGCATGCGTTAATTTTCCCTTGAAGATGAAAGGGTGATGTAGCAAAGTAGCATAAGTACTTCCCTCAGTTTTTGAGAACCAAGGTATCAATCCAGTAGGAGACTACACGCAAGTCACCTAGTACCTGCACGAACAAACAAGAACCTCGCAACCAACGCGATAAAGGGGTTGTCAATCCCTTCATGGTCACTTACGAAAGTGAGATCTGATAGAGATAATAAGATAAATATTTTTGGTATTTTTGTTGTATAGATTGAAAAGTAATGATTGCAAAATAAACGGTGATAGAAATAGCTAGTTGATGGGAAAATAGTATGATGTAAAGTAAACCCGGGGGCCATAGGTTTCACTAGTGGCTTCTCTCAAGATAGCATATATTACAGTGGGTGAACAAATTACTGCCGAACAATTGATAGAAAAGCACATAGTTATGATGATATCTAGGCATGATCATGAACATAGGCATCACGTCTGTGTCAAGTAGACCGAAACGATTCTGCATCTACTACTATTACTCCACACATCAACCTCTATCCAGCATGCATCTAGAGTATTAAGTTTAAACAAACAAAGTAACGCATTAGGCAAGATGACATGATGTAGAGGGATAAACTCAAGCAATATGATATAAACCCCATCTTTTTATCCTCGATGGCAACAATACAATACGTGTCGGTTCCCTTTCCGTCACTGGTATCAAGCACCGCAAGATTGAACTCAAAGCTAAGCACTTCTCCCATTGCAAGAAAGATCAATCTAGTAGGCCAAACCAAACTAATAATTCGAAGAGACTTGCAAAGATATCAAATCATGCATATAAGAATTCCGATAAGAATCAAATATTGATCATAGATAATCTTAATCATAAACCCACAATTCATCGAATCTCGGCAAACACACCGCAAAAAGAATGACATCGAATAGATCTCCAAGAACATCGAGGAGAACTTTGTATTGCGATCCAAAGAGAGAGAAGAAGCCATCTAGCTAATAACTATGGACTCGAAGGTCTGTGGTAAACTACTCACACATCATCAGAGAGGCTATGATGTTGATGTAGAAGCCCTCTGTGATCGAATCCCCCTCTCGCAGATCACCGGAAAAGGTCCCCAGATGGGATCTCACAGGTACAGAAGGTTGCGGCGGTGGAAAAATGGTTTCGTGGCTCCCCTGGATGTTTTCAGGGTATAAGAGTATATATAGGCGAAATAAGTAGGTTGGTGGAGCTGCGAGGGGCCCACGAGGATGGGGGCGCGCCGCCCTACCTCGTGGCAGCCTCGCTACTTCCTCGACGTCCACTCCAAGTCTCCTGGATTTCGTTTGTTCCAAAAAAGATCCTTGCGAAGGTTTCATTCCATTTGGATTCCGTTGGTATTCCTTTTTTGTGAAACACTTAAATAGGAAAAAAACAGCAATTTGCACAGGGCTTTCGGTTAATAGGTTAGTCCCAAAAATAATATAGAAGTTTATAATAAAGCCCATAAACATCCAAAACAGATAATATAATAGCATGGAACAATCAAAAATTATAGATACATTGGAGACGTATCAAGCATCCCCAAGCTTAATTCCTGCTCATCCTCGAGTAGGTAAATGATAAAAACAGAATTTTTCATGTGGAATGCTACCTAACATAATTCTCAATGTATTTCACTGTATTGCGGCATGAATGTTTAGATCCGGAAGATTGTAGACAAAAGTTTAATATTGACATAAAAACAATAATACTTCCAGCAATGCTAACCAAGCAATCATGTCTTATCAAAATAACATAGCCAAAGAAAGCTTATCCCTACAAAGTCATATAGTTTGGCCATGCTTCATTTTCTTCACACAAATGCTCCCATCATGCACAACCCCGGTGACAAGCCAAGCAATTGCACTAGTAGAAAAAGGGTCAAACGTGAAGCACATTAGTGTCGGTTTGTAAAAAAACTGGCACTAATGTGATCAATAGTGCCGGTTCGAATGGCTATGCATTAGTGCCGGTTCGTAATGAACCTTTAGTACCGGTTCGTGCCATGAAGCGGTACTAAAGGGGTGGTGGCAGGCTGGCGTCAGGCCAGGGCCCCACGAGCCCCTTTAGTGACGGTTTGTGACACAAACCGGTACTAAAGGTCTAACCTATAGTACCGGTTTGTGTCACCAACCGGCACTACAGAGTCTTAACCTATAGTCCCGGTTGAAGACACAAACCGGCACTATAGGGCAATTTTCAAACTCTACCCCCCCCCCCCCCCCCCCCCGTGTATCGCCATTTCAGTTTTGAAAAAATCTAAAGAAAATGATAAAAACTTCAAAAAATAAAATCCTTCGAGAGGTACTTATATTACTACATCTACACGTTAGGAAAATTTGAAAACTTAAATTTGGACATGTTTTGCAAAAATTGTAGGGAAAATGTAAAACGGCTATAACTTTTGCAAACGATGTCGGAAAAAAACGTTTAATATATCAAAAAATTCAGCACGAAAATCCGCATCCGATGGAGACGGCCTATAACCTGTTTGCAATATTTTAGAATCCTCAAATTCCAAAAGGAAAAAAAAGATATGGTCAAATTTAAGTTTTTTTAAAAAAAATTTGTTAAATGTGGTCAAACTACTTATTCAAGAAGTATTAATGTTACTACATAATTATTCAAGAATATTAGTGTTACTAAATAATTATTTCAATTTTTTGAATTTTGGTCAAATCTGGTCAAACTATGGTCAAACTGTGGTCAAACTATGGTCAAACTGTGGTCAAACTATGGTCAAATTTATTCAAGAAATATTAGTGTTACTAAATAATTACAGTTTTTTTAGAATAATAGTTTCAAACTCAAACAGTGAAATGTGTGACTTCATGCTCAAGCTAAACTCCTGAGGGTTAATAGGATTTACATCTTACTATTGTCAGGAAAACAACAAGTGCAGACTTGGAAACGAAGGAGAATAGAACCCGAAAGTTAAGCATGCTCGGGCTGGAGTAGTGAGAGGGATGGGTGACCGGTCAGGAAGTTAGATGATTTGGAATGAGTGATCCACATTTGAGCAGTTAAGAGAGGTGATTAGAGACTAAATCACCAAATAATTCAGAAAAATTACAAATCGAAAAAAATAATCAAAAAAATTCCAAAATTTTCAAATTTTTTTTTAAAAAAAACCTTTAGTACCGGTTGGTAACACCAACCGGCACTAAAGGTCCCCCATACCAGGGCGCGAGCTCACGCCACGTGGTGGCACTTTAGCGACGGTTCGTGCCGAACTGGTACTAAAGGGGGGGGGGGGCTTTAGTGCCCACCAATTAGTGCCGGTTATGGAACCGGCAGTAAAGGCCCTTACAAACCGGTTTTAAAGCTCTGTTTTCTACTAGTGTTGTTTCATACTTTAGTCTTTTCAAACTCTTTCAACTTTCACGCAATACATGAGCGCGAGCCATGGATATAGCACTATGGGTGGAATAGAATATGATGATGGAGGTTGTGTGAGAAGACAACAAGGAAGAAAGTCTCACATTGACGCATCTAATCAACACGCTATGGAGATTCCCATCAAAAGTCTCACATTGACGCATCTAATCAACGGGCTATGGAGATTCCCATCAATTGATGTCAATGCAAGGAGTAGGGATTGCCATGCAACGGATGCACTAGAGCTATGAATATATGAAAGCTCAACAAAAGAAACTAAGTGGGTGTGCATCCAACTTGCTTGCTCATGAAGACCTAGGGCATTTGAGGAAGCCCATTATTGTAATGTACAAGCCAAGTTCTATAATGAAAAATTCCCAGTAGTATATGAAAGTGACAACATAAGAGACTCTCTATCATGAAGATCATGGTGATACTTTGAAGCACATTTGTGGAAAAATGATAGTAACATTGCCCCTTCTCTCTTTTTCTCTCTCTTATTTTTGGGCCTTTCCTTTTTATGTCCTTTCTCTTTTCTTTTTTTTCGAAGAACTTTCCTCAAATGGGACAATGCTCTAATAATGAAAATCATCACACTTATATTTACTTTACAACTCAAGAATTACAACCTGATACTTAGAACAAAATATGACTCTATGTGAATGCCTTCGGTGGTGTACCAGGATATGCAATGAATCAAGAGTGACATGTATGAAAGAATTATGAAGGTGGCTTTGCCACAAATACGATGTCAACTACATGATCATGCAAGGCAATATGACAATGATGGAGCATGTCATAATAAATGGCAGGGTGGAAAGTTGCATGGCAATATATCTCGGAATGGCTATGAAAATGCCATAATAGGTATGTATGGTGGCTGTTTTGAGGAAGATATAAGGAGGCTTATGTGTGATAGAGCGTATCATATCACGGGGTTTGGATGCACCGGCGAAGTTTGCACCAACTCTCGAGGTGAGAAAGGGCAATGCACGGTACCGAAGAGGCTAACAATAATCCATGGACTCAACATTAGTCACAAAGAACTCATATACTTATTGCAAAAATCTACAAGTCATCAAATCCAAGCACTACGCGCATGCTCCTAGGGGGATAGATTTGTTGGAAAAGACCATCGCTCGTCCCCGACCGCCACTCATAAGGAAAGCAATCAAAGAACACCTCATGCTTCAAATTTGTCACACAATGTATACCATACGTGCATGCTACGGGACTTGCCAACTTCAACACAAGTATTTATCAATTCCATAATTACTCAACCAGCACAACTTTAATATTACCACCTTTATATCTCAAAAGAACTATCAATAATCAAACTTCTCATAACATTTACTGCACTCTATATGAAAGGTTTTATTATACCCATCCCGAATGTCTATCATATTAGGACTAATTTCATAACCAAAGAAAATTGCCATACTGTTCTAAAAGACTCTCAAAATAATATAAGTGAAGCATGAGAGATCAATAATTTCTATAAAATAAAACCACCACCGTGCTTTAAAAAGATATAAGTGAAGCACTAGAGCAAAATTATCTAGCTCAAAAGATATAAGTGAAGCACATAGAGTATTCTAATAAATTCCGACTCATGTGCGTCTCTCCCAAAAGGTGTGTGCAGAAGGGATGATTGTGGTAAACTAAAAAACAAATACTCAAATGATACAAAATTCTCCAAGCAAAACACATATCATGTGGTGAATAAAAATATAGCCTCAAGTAAATTTACCAATAGATGAAGACGAAAGAGGGGATGCCTTCCGGGGCATCCCCAAGCTTAGGCTTTTGGTTGTCTTTGAATTTTACCTTGGAGTTCCTTGAGCATCCCCAAGCTTAGGCTCTTGCCACTCCTTCCGAAATCCATCAAATCTTTACCCAAAAACTTGAAAACTTCACAACACAAAACTCAACAGAAAATCTCATGAGCTCCGTTAGTATAAGAAAACAACCCAACACTTTAAGGTACTGTAATGAACTGATTCTTTATTTATATTGTTGTTAAACCTACCGCATTCCAACTTCTCTATGGTTCATACCCCCCGATACTAGCCATAGATTCATCAAAATAAGCAAACAACACACGAAAAACAGAATCTGTCAAAAATAGAACAGTCTGTAGTAATCTGTAGGTTTCGAATACTTCTGTAACTCCCAAAATCCTGAGAAATTAGGACATCCTAAATAATTTGTATATTAATCTATTGCAGTTGGCATCAGTATTTTATCGCTCTCTGGTTAAAAATGATAATTATTCTTGTGAGCGAATACTCTCTGTTTTTTTCAGCAAGATCAAATAACAATCATCCAAGAAGATCCTAAAGGATTCACTTCGCACAAACACTAATTAAAACATAAAAAAACAATCATAACAGAGTATAGATGATTTATTTATTACTAAACAGGAACAAAAAACAAGGAACAAAAATAAAATTGGGTTACCTCCCAACAAGCGCTATTTTTTAACGCCCCTAGCTAGGCATAAACACAAGAATAGATCTAGGTATTATCATCTTTGTATGCAATCCATATGTGGCTCTCATAATAGATTCATAAGGTAATTTAATTTTCTTTCTAGGAAAGTGTTTCATGCCTTTCCTTAACGGAAATTGGAATCTAATATTTCCTTCTTCGATGTCAATAATTGGACCAATTGTTCTAAGGAAATGTCTACCAAGAATAATAGGACATGTAGGATTGCAATCTATATCAAGAACAATGAAATCTACCAGCACATAATTCCTATTTGCAACAATAAGAACATCATTAATCCTTCCCATAGGTTTCTTAATGGTGGAATCCGCAAGATGCAAATTTAAAGAACAATCATCAAATTCACGGAAACCTAACACATCACACAAAGTTTTTGGAATCGTGGAAACACTAGCACCCAAATCACATAAAGCATAGCATTCATAATCTTTAATCTTAATTTTAATTTTAATAGTAGGTTCCCACTCATCATAAAGTTTTCTAGGAACAGAAACTTCTAGTTCAAGCTTTTCTTTATGGGATTGCATCAAAGCATCAACGATATGTTTAGTAAAGCTTTGTTTTGATCATAAGCATGAGGAGAATTTAGAACAGATTGCAACAAGGAAATACAATCTATCAAAGAGAAATTATCATAATTAAATTCCTTGAAATCCAAAATAGTGGGTTCATTGCTATGTAAAGTTTGGACCTCTTCAACCCCACTTTTACCAATTTTTGCATCAAGATCTAAAAACTCTGAATCATTGGGATGCCTTCTAACTAAAGTCGACTCATCTCCAGTCCCATGTTTATTAAGATTCATGTTGGCAAACAAAGATTTAATAGGAGACACACCAATCACTTTTAGATCTTCATCATTATTATCATGAAAACTAGAAGAACACGCCTTCACAAAACAATCTTTTTAGCACGCATCCTAGCGGTTCTTTCTTTGCACTCATCAATGGAAATTCTCATGGCTTTGAGAGACTCATTGATATCATGGTTAGCTGGAATAGATCTAATTTTCAAAGAATCAACATCAAGAAAATCTCTATCCATGTTCCTAGCCAACTCATCAATCTTAAGAATTTTTCTTCAAGCAAAGCATTGAAATTCTTTTGCGAATTCATAAATTCTTTAAAACTAGTCTCAAAATCAGAGGGTATATTATTAAAATTTCCATAAGAGTTGTTGTAGGAATTACCATAATTATTAGAGGAATTACTAGGAAACGGCCTAGAATTGAAATTTCCTCTATACGCATTGTTACCAAAATTGTTCCTACCAACAAAATTCATATCCATAGATTCATTATTATTCTCAATCAAAGTGGATAAAGGCATATCATTAGGATCAGAAGAAGCACTCTTATTAGCAAACAATTTCATAAGTTCATCCATCTTTTCACTAAAAACATTAATCTCTTCTTTCGGTGTGCCATTGAGAATAATTAACCATAATATTATCTAGGAGTTTAGTAGCTTCTCCTATAGTGATTTCCATAAAAGTGCCTCCCACGGACGAATCTAAAAGACTTCTAGAAGCAAAATTCAATCCAGCATAAAAAATATGTGTAATCATCCATAAATTCAAACCATGTGTAGGGAAATTACGTATCATTAATTTCATCCTCTCCCAAGCTTGTGCAACATGCTCATGATCAAGTTGCTTAAAGTTCATAATATCGTTTCTAAGAGAGATGATCTTAGCGGGAGGAAAATACTTAGAGATAAAAGCATCTTTGCACTTATTCCATGAATCAATACTATTTTTAGGCAAAGAAGAGAACCAAGTTTTAGCACGATCTCTAAGCAAAAACAGAAATAGCTTCAATTTAACAATATCATTATCCACATCTTTCTTCTTTTTCATATCACATAAATCAACAAAGTTGTTTAGATGGTTAGAAGCATCTTCACTAGGAAGGCCAGCAAATTGATCTTTCATGACAAGATTCAGCAAAGCAATATTAATTTCACAAGATTCAGCATCGGTAAGAGGAGTGCTAATAAAATAATTATTGTTGGTATTGGAGAAGTCACATAATTTAGTATTATCTTGAGCCATCGTGACAAACAATCTATCCAACAAACAATCACACAAGAGGCAAGCGGAAAGAGACGAACGGAAAAAGTGCAAATGGAAAATAGGCAAATAAAACGGCAAGGGTGAAGTGGGGGAGAGAAAACGAGAGGCAAATGGCAAATAATGTAATGCGAGGGATAAGAGTTTGTGATGGGTACTTGGTATGTCTTGACTTGGCGTAGATCCCCCTGGCAACGGCGCCAGAAATCATTCTTGCTACCTCTTGAGCATGCATTGGTTTTCCCTTGAAGTGGAAAGGGTGATGCGGCAAAGTAGCGTAAGTATTTCCCTCAGTTTTTGAGAACCAAGGTATCAATCCAGTAGAAGACTACATGCAAGTCACCTAGTACCTGCACAAACAAATAAGAACCTCGCAACCAACGCGATAAAGGGGTTGTCAATCCCTTCAGGGTCACTTACGAAAGTGAGATCTAATAGAGATAATAAGATAAATATTTTTGGTATTTTTGTTGTATAGATTGAAAAGTAAAGATTGCAAAATAAATGACGACAGAAATAGCTAGTTGATGGGAAAATAATATGATGTAAAGTAGACCTGGGGGCCATAGGTTTCACTAGTGGCTTATCTCAAGATAGCATATATTACGGTGGGTGAACAAATTACGGCCGAGCAATTGATAGAAAAGCGCATAGTTATGATGATATCTAGTCATGATCATGAACATAGGCATCACGTCCGTGTCAAGTAGACCGAAACGATTCTGCATCTACTACTATTACTCCACACATCGACCGCTATCCAGCATGCATCTAGAGTATTAAGTTCAAAAGAATAGAGTAACGTATTAGGCAAGATGACATGATGTAGAAGGATAAACTCAAACAATATGATATAAACCCCATCTTTTTATCCTCGATGCCAACAATACAATACGTGTCAGTTCCCTTTCTGTCACTGGGATCGAGCACCGCAAGATTGAACCCAAACCTAAGCACTTCTCCCATTGCAAGAAAGATCAATCTAGTAGGCCAAACCAAACTGATAATTCGAAGAGACTTGCAAAGATATCAAATCATGCATATAAGAGTTCAGAGAAGAATCAAATATTGATCATAGATAATCTTAATCATAAACCCACAATTCATCAGATCTCAGCAAACACACCGCAAAAAGAATTACATCGAATAGTTCTCCAAGAACATCGAGGAGAACTTTGTATTGAGATCCAAAGAGAGAGAAGAAGCCATGTAGCTAATAACTATGGACTCGAAGGTCTGTGGTAAACTACTCACACATCATCGGAGAGGCTATGGTGTTGATGTAGAGGCCCTCCGTGATCGAATCCCCCTCTGGCAGATCACCGGAAAAGGTCCCCAGATGGGATCTCACGGGTACAGAAGGCTGCGGTGGTGGAAAAGCGGTTTTGTGGCTCTCCTGGATGTTTTCAGGGTATAAGAGTATATATAGGTGAAATAAGTAGGTCGGTGGAGCTACAAGGGGCCCACAAGGGTGGGGGCGCGCCGCCCTACCTCATGGACGCCTCGCTGCTTCCTTGACGTCCACTCCAAGTCTCCTGGATTGCGTTTGTTCCAAAAAAGATCATCAAGAAGGTTTATTCCGTTTATATTTCGTTTGATATTCCTTTTCTGCGAAAAACTGAAATAGGAAAAAAATAGCAATTTGCATTGGGTTTCGATTAATAGGTTAGTGCAAACAATAATATAAAAATGTATAATAAACCCATAGACATCCAAAACAAATAATATAATAGTATGGAACAATCAAAAATTATAGGGAGCTCCTATGCAGCGCCTTCAGCACCGTAAAAGGGACCTGACGCTCACAACAGTCTCTCGCGGGCTGGCCCACGAACGCGAAGCGAAGCGCACACACAAATTCTATTTTATAGCACGAACAAACCCCAAAAAAGGTGGCCTCGTTCAGGATTTGAACTCGCAACTTTACACTAGAGTACGTAGCGCTAGTGATTGAATTGAATTCATCGTGAACTGTCTAAGAACAACTGTAGCCGCGCTATTTATTGCACAACATGTTGTACGCTTTACTGTATAGCTTAGATTTTTGAATTACTTGAATATATTTTGGAAATACATGAATTTTTTGAAAAAAAATTATACAACATTTGAAAGTTCTCAGATTTAAAAAAAAGTTCATGAACATGCAAAAAATAGTCTATTATTTTTTCATGAAATCGAAAGATGTTCATGTATTAAAAAAGTGCATCAAATAAGAAAAATAGTTCATCAACTTTTTTTAAAAAGCTCATCAATTTTATAAAATGTTCATCAGATTTGATGAAAACGTTCATCAACGATAAAAAAAGTTCATCGGTAATGAAAAAAAAATCACAAGTTTGAAAAAAGGTTCTTGAATATTGAAAAAGAGTTCATCAATTATGAAAGAAGTTCATCAGTTTTATAAATAAAATTATGAATTTAAAAATTAGTTCATCGATTTAAAAAAATCATCTTTGTCGATTTTGGAAAATTAGTTAACAGATTTGAGAAAAAAGTTTATAAATTTGAAGAAATTGTTCAGGTTTAAAAAAAGTTCACGCATTTAAAAATATTAAAGGAAAGGAAAATGGAAATAATTGCAAAAGAAAAGAAAGAAGAAAGAAGAAAAGCAGAATATAGAACGTCCAGAAAACTAAAAAAAGAAAAACCTGATCGGAAGCTTCTGGACGTTAAGGCACAACAAAAGAAGAAAAACGGGTTTGCAAAGATGTAGCCGAACCGCGAGGTTCTGAGATCGAATCCCAGGTACGCCATTTTTCCTTTTTGAATGGCCGAAAAAATAAAGATGGGCCAAGATCAGGTCGAAGGGAGGTGTGCGCCCGGTATTGAAATAGCCTTCGATGGGCGTTGTAAGAGCATCTCCAGCCGTTCGGCCCCCCAGGACGCATAAAAAGCGACCCCTGGGGGCGAGCTGGCGATGCAATCGGCGCTGGGGCGGTTTCGCGCCTAGTCGTCGCCCCCAGCTCGCCCCCAGGCGTCGAAATTGGTCCACTTTTCAGCCCCATTTCGGCGAATAAAGGTCCCATATGGGCGACAATAGGCCCATATTTGGCGTGGTTCTCCGTTGTTCGGCGTTCAATTATGCTCATAAATTTTTTTATCACATATTTCATCACAAAAATATCAAATACTTCAACAAAATAGTACAACAACAAATAGTTCAATACAAATTATATATTTCAACAAATAAAAACTCATATTTCATCACACGTCGCGCCCGGCGTCGCCCTTCAGCCTCCATAGATGCTCTATCAGATCTTGCTGCAGTTGATGATGCACCTGTGGGTCTCGGATCTCCTGACGCATACTGAGATAGGCAGTCTAGGTTGCCGGTAGCTGGTGATCAACTTCGGCTAGAGGACTCTGCCTGTATTATGGTTCAATGTCAAACACTACGTCTTCTTGCTCGCTCTCGATGATCATGTTGTGCAAGATGATACAGCAATTCATAATCTCCCACATTTGATCTTTCGACCAGGTCTGAGCGGGGCACCGGACAACAGCAAATCGAGATTGGAGCACACCAAATGCCCGCTCGACATCCTTCCTGCAAGCCTCCTGAACCTTCGCAAACCAAGCGTTCTTGCCTCCTGGCACAGGGTTTGAGATCGTCTTCACAAATGTCGACCATCTCGGATAGATGCCATCAGCTAGATAGTACCCCTTGTTGTAGTGCCTCCTATTGATCTCGAAGTTCACCGGAGGAGAATGACCTTCAACAAGCTTGGCAAAGACAGGAGAGCACTGCAGCACGTTGATGTCATTGTGAGTTCCTGACATACCAAAGAAGGAGTGCCAAATCCAGAGGTACTGTGTGGCCACCGCCACAAGCACCACACTACAACCGCCTTTGGCGCCTTTGTACATCCCCTGCCAAGCAAATGGGCAATTCTTCCATTTCCAATGCATGTAGTCGATGCTTCCAAGCGTCCCAGGAAATCCTCTAGCTGCATTCTGTGCTAGGATCCGGACAGTGTCTTCCGCATTGGGTGTTCTCAAGTATTGTGGTCCAAACACTGCCACCACTGCTCGACAGAACTTGTAGAAACACTCTATGCTGGTGGACTCGGCCATGCGCCCATAGTCGTCGAGTGAATCACCGAGAGCTCCATATGCAAGCATCCTCATCGTTGTCGTGCACTTCTGGATGGAGGTGAATCCAAGAGCGCCGGTGCAATCCATCTTGCACTTGAAGTAGTTGTCGAACTCCCGGATGGAATTCACACTCCTGAGGAAGAGCTTTCGGCTCATCCGATAATGGCGCCGAAATGTTTTCTCGCCGTGAAGTGGAGCATCGGCGAAGTAGTCGGAGTAGAGCATGTAGTAGCACTAGTAGAAAAAGGGTCAAACGTGAAGCACATTAGTGCCGGTTTGAATTTGAGCCGGCACTAATGTGTGCATTAGTGCCGGTTCCAACGGCTAGCCGGCCGCTCTCATTAGTACCGGTTCGTGCCACGAACCGTTACTAAAGTGAGTGGTGGCAGGATGTTGTCAGTCCGGGGCCCCTCCAGCACCTTTAGTACCGGGTCGTATCACGAACCGGTACTAAAGGTCGTCCTACATAGACCCTTCGTCCACCCGAGCTCGCTCTGTTCTTCCCCTTTCGCCTCTCCTCTCTGTTCTTTTCCCTCTTCCTCTCAAGTCATCACACATTTTGCCCAAAATTTATCAAGATTTGAAGGCCCCCATCCATTCAAATGATCACAAAGGTTAGCAACTTTGTCCTTTCATCTCTCATTGCTAGATTAGATCGTGCAATGCTTTATATAGTGATTGATTTTTGAGTTTAGTAATTTGGGAGGAATTATATATATATATGTGCTAATATTTGATTGATATGCAATTTGAGGTCAAAAATAACAGTTAGTTTGCATATGTAGGTGTGGTTTACTTAGTACCTTCTAAATCTCCGTCGTGACCACCATCGATCGCTCGCAACGTCCCGTCGCCGCCACCACCTTGTGGTGAGCCTCTTGTTCATGAAGTTTTATATAAAAAATTGATGTTTGTGTGATTTGGATTTATAGTTACTCGTATAATTATCTTACCCATACGTTGTTTGTTATACATAGTGCCATGGTTTTCATTTCCGTCCCCGTCGGCCCTCGTCCGGGTTATGATTCGGATGTGGTATATTCTCTTTTAAAACTATTCATTGCATTTCGTGTTTATGACAAATTATGCCCATCAAGTTGACATAGATATTTGTATGTAGGAGGTAGTTGAACCAGAAATTCCAACCGACCCTATTGTCGAGAGGTTAAATTTAGTTGAAAGAGAAAACGAGGATTTGAAGGAAAAATTGAAAAGAATTGAGGGGGAGAAGATGGAATTGGAGTTGCATGTTGCCGATGTCGTCGATGATCACAAGATTAAGATGGAGAAAATGTGCTTGAAGATTAGAAAGATTAGAAAATATGCCATTCATAGTGAGGATTGGTATCATTATACTGTTGGATCAATTGTTACCTTAGTTGCGATCTTGATCGCATTTGTTGTTGCATTTAAATTCTTTAGCTAGGGAGTTATTTGTTTGTTGCATTTAAGTGTTGTATGATCTTTATGTATGAACTTTATGTATTGTATTAATTTGGTGTTTTTGGTGCGGTGTATTGAAGATGAGCCGGCAATGGATGTACGATGACCGATGCTCTCCGAGTTCATTAATGGCGTGTGTACTTTTCTGCTTGCGGCTGAGGCAAACAAGCGGGCGGATGGTTTTATGCCTTGTCCATGTGCTGGCTGTAAGAATGGTCACAATTACTCTACGTCAAGAACCATTCACGTCCACCTATTTGAGTCCGGTTTCATGCCCCACTATAATGTTTGGACCAAGCATGGAGAAAGAGGGGTTATGATGGAAGACAATGAAGAAGAAGAGGACGACGACAGCTATCCTGGCCATGGGTTCCCTGAATACGATGATACAACAATGAGGGAAGAAGCTGAGCCGGTAATGCGGGAAGAAGCTGAGCCGGCAATGCGGGAAGAAGCTAAAGAAGAGGCATCAGATGAGCCCGTTGATGATCTAGGTCGGGCCACGTGATTATGACGCAACTGCTTCCGGTTGCATTGAGGGGGCTTCTACCGGAAAACGATCGATTAGCCATTGTGAAGCTATGTGCATTCCTCAATGCAATCTCTCAAAAGGTAATAGATCCAGAAATCATACCTAGGTTACAGAATAATTTGGTGCAAGGTCTTGTCAGTTTTGAGTTGGTGTTCCCACCATCCTTCTTCAACATCATGATGCACGTCCTAGTTCACCTATGTGAAGAGATTAACGTTTTGGGTCCTGTATTTCTACACAATATGTTCCCCTTTGAGAGGTTCATGGGAGTCTTAAAGAAATATGTTCATAACCGTGCTAGGCCGGAAGGAAGCATCTCCAAGGGCCATGAAAATGAGGAGGTATTTGAGTTTTGTATTGACTTTATTCCTGACCTTAAGCCGATTGGTGTTCCTGAATCGCGGCATAAGGGCAGACTGGATGGAAAAGGCACGCTAGGAGGGGAACAAATAATATGTATGGACGGACATGCTCTCACTGAAGCACACTACACAGTTCTACAAAATTCCGCCTTGGTGGCTCCGTATATGGATGAACACAAGAATTTGCTACGCTCCAAGAACCCGGAGCGGTCTAATGACTGGATTACACGTGAACAAACCAGGAGTTTCGCCAGCTGGTTGCAGACACGTACCATGCATGACGCCTCTATTGAAGATGACCTGTACTTGTTGTCACAGTTACCATCTTCGAATATAATGAATTTCAAAGGGTACGAGATAAATGGTAATACATTTTACACGATCGACCAAGATAAGAAGAGCACCAACCAAAACAGTGGTGTCCGCTTTGATGCAGAAACCAAGACGGGAAAGGAAACATATTATGGTTATATACAGGACATATGGGAACTTGACTATCGACGTGGTTTGAAGGTCCCTTTGTTTCAGTGCAAATGGGTCAATATGGCACGAGGCGGGTTAACAGAAGACCCGCAGTACAGAATGACAACAGTGGATCTCAACAATCTTGCGTATGCAGACGAACCATTCATCCTAGCCAATGATGTGGCACAGGTTTTCTACATGAAGGACATGTCTACCAAGCCGAGAAAAAGAAAAGATAAGGAAGCGAATGCATCGTACGATGAGCCAAAGCGGCACATAGTTCTTTCTAGGAAGAGAAACATCATGGGAGTGGATGACAAGACAGACATGTCAGGAGATTATGAAAAGTTTGATGAAATTGCTCCATTCACAGTGAATATTGACCCGAGCATCCAGTTAAATGATGAAGATTTTCCATGGCTACAGCGCAAAGGGACACACGCGAAGAAAAAGATTCACACCCAAAGATCTGGGATGTGATCGGCTTCACTATCATCACTTTCTTCTATGTTTCACACCCAGGAGGGAATCTCTGTAATAGTTAGGGTAGCTAGTTATGTGTTTTGGCATTTGAAACGCGAAGAAATTTTATGTGCAAGCAAATTCTTTCATGCGTTTACTGATTTTGTCAGCTAAATGACCCTGAAATTGAAAAACATTTCAAATGAACTCAGAAAATGTTGAAAGTTGGCATGGTATCATAATTTCACCCACATAGCATGTGCAAAAAAGTAGAGAGGGTTACCGCAAAAACTGGATGCACTTCGTGTACAAAAATGGACAATCTCTTTCGAAGTATCAGGGTTTCAGACGAAAACTCATCCGTTACAAAGGCATTTCATTTTTTAAATTAACTAAGCATTACCAAATTGAATATAATGATAAAAAACACTAATATTAAACATAAGAAAAAAGAATCACTGAAAAATCTATTTTCAAAGTTGAGTTATTCACAAACTAGTGATTCAGACAAATTTCAAATAATTCAAAATTTAAACTATTCAAATTTGTAAACTACCGGTACTAACAGAAAGTTTGTAATTTTTTGTACCTAAAGCAAAAATATTAACAAAGGAACTCTAAATACAGCAAAAAACAACTCAAAAATAAATAAAACAAAAATAAATAAAGCAAAAAAAGAAAAAAAAAGCCCACTTACTGGACCAGAGCGGCCTGCATACGACTAAAAACCCAAATTGTAGTTGGGCCAGGATGCATGCCCGCTAGCCCAGTAGGCCCAACAGGGCATCGCAGCAGAGGTAGGCCCAGAAGGCCTGCTTAAGAGAGGAGCTCGAGATAGCAGCGGCGGTGGGGCTTATAAGCAGGTGCGAGTGCCCCTCGGCTAGCGAGGTGGGACTAAACTTTTGCGCCCCTCGCCTGGCAGCGCACACCCTTTAGTACCGGGTCGTGGCTCCAACCGGTACTAAAGGGGGGCCCTTTAGTACCGGTTGGCGCCACGACCCGGTACTAAAGGGGGTGCGGTTCCCGCCGCTTCGCCTGGCCAAAACAGACCTTTAGTACCGGTTGGTGGCTCCAACCGGTACTAAAGGTGGGTTCTATATAAGAAAACACTTCAAAAAATTGTCAGTTTCTCATCTCTCCCTACTTCTTTCTCCTCTGCCCCGTCGCCGCCACCCCTCGTTGCCGCCCCCATCGCCGTCCGTCGCCGTCCCCGTCACCGTCCGTCGCCGTCGTCGTCCCCGTCCCCGTCCCCGTCATCACCGTCGCCGCGCCCCGCCCCATCCTCCCATCGTCCCTGCCCGGCCCGTCCCCGTCCCCGTCATCGCCGCCCAGTCCCTGTCGTCGTCTCCGTCCCCGTCCCCGTCGCCGCCCACCGTCGTCGCGCCTCGCCGGTGAGCTCCTGCCCTGACCGCCAACCACACACACACACACACACACATTGTTATAGAATTGTTAGCAATCTTTCTGTTTTTTAGTTATAGAATTATTAGAAATATTCGTTTTAGTTATAGAAATGTTAGTTATATAGAAATATTAGAAATGTTAGTTATATAGAAATGTTAGTTATATTAGAAATGTTAGTTATATAGAAATGTTAGTTATATAGAGATGTTTTTTAGTTATAGAAATACTAGAAATGTTAGTTTTAGTTATAAAATTTAGAATTTTCATATATGAAATCACAATCCATCATTTAAAAAATGTTACTTTACTTTTGCGGCATATAGTATTTGTTGTCGACGATGCCCGTCCCGCATCCTCGCCGTCGACCCGTTCACGATGACGTCCTGCTTCAGAGGACCCATGTCCGGGACTGGGCTCCGCCGGGCTGGCACTGGGAGGTGCTACCTTCAGTGGCGCGATGCTTGATGAGGAACCCGGCCCCGGGTCCCGTCGTCGACCCTCATCTCCTTTGGTGGCGTTTGCGTGGGCCACTTTCGGTGCGGAGGGAGCCGGCCCCGCCGGAGGTGGTACGTCGCCGTGTCAGGGAGGAGGACGAGCACGTCCATCGCTACATGGCTGCTATGGACGTCAGGTTCTCCAATACCTTGCAGGTTCTTTTGGGAGATCACCCGAGCTATGATCCAGTGATGGTTCCTTCCCTTTGGGTGTCCACCGCCCGCACCTCAGGAACCGCGAGTGGCCTAGATTACTCTGTAGTATTCGATCTTTATTATCTTGCTAGCTAGCTAGCTAGTGATGTATTCGATATTATATCTATTATTCGAGACGATGTATTCGAGATTATATCTATTATTCGAGACGATGTATTCGAGATTATATCTATTATTCAAGACGACGTATTCGAGATTATATTCGATGATGCTTATTATGTACTATGATTGATTCAGTTTTTCCTTATTAATTGATTGCATCCATGCATTGTAATTTGAATATATTTCTTTTGGATTAGTTAAACAAAACCTATGGCGGACAATACCAGCAGAGAGGGAGAAGAGGCCCTGTTCAATATCATACGCAATCCTCGTGGGCCAGATGATGATTAGAATGAAGAAGATTATGACGACTCCGAATATCTAAACAACACCGGGGAGGGTGATATGATATTCAATCGCGACGACCGAATTGATGAATTCATGAACTATGAACATGACGAAGAAAATGTTGATCTTGAAACAACAAAGACCGGCGAGGTATATATATATATATTTATATAAGCAGGCATCTGGTGATCATCACATGTTTTAAATGACTTGAAGATATATTAACGAATCGATCTTTCTTCTTTTAGCCATCCGGATCGAGCAAATCTTCAGGCAACAGGAAACGAGGCCCGAACAAAAAGTTGAAGGAGGGCGTAAAGTACAATATCGAGGCCATCAAACCTAATGGCAAACCATTAGCGCCTAAGAAGATTGCGGACAAGTTCATTTGTCAGTGTGGAGTTCTTGTGAAGGACCAACTCCCGATCTCCCTTCAAGACTGGAGAGAGCCAGCAAAGCCACGTCCAGGAGTTACTTTTTTCGACGACAGACAAAAACTTCTGCTTTGGGAAACGCTCATGGAACATTTCACCCTACCAGATCATTTCACAGATGCAGATGTGGAGAAAGTCAAGGACGCTACTCTTAGGAAGATGGCGGTTGCATTCAAGAACCACAAGACTCGTGAATGGGCCAAGTACGTCAAGGGAGGAAGGAAGACTCCAGTATTCGAGGGAACGCTAGAGAAGCAAAGTGCTCATTGGGATGATTTCGTGAAATTCAAGGATTCAGAATTATCTAAGGAACGGTCGAGAATAAACAAGGCCAATGCCGCAAAAAAGGATAAGTTCCATAAGCTGGGGCCAGGTGGCTACGCGGTGGGAATCCCTAAGTGGGATAAGTCTGAGAAAGAGATGCTGGATGTAGGTGTCACTCCAGAAACATTGAGCTGGCCCCCCAGGTGTAGGACTTGGTTCTATGCGCATGGGGGGGAGTTGGACCCGACGACAGGCAAAGTTTCAAAGAAGGCATGTCTGGACGGAGCCGAAGATAAGCTACTTGTTGCAATAGAAGAGGCTCGATCGGGGGTGTTCAAGCCCAACAGAGAGAACGACGAGCTTACGCGTGCTCTGGGAAATCCTGAACACCTAGGAAGAACACGAGGCATGGGCGCTATTCCGTGGTATGAGGAGTTTTCGGACTGGAACGCCCACTACAGAACCCGTGCGAGAAAGAAGATTGCGGAGGAGAAGAAGAGGAAGATGGAGGAGGAGCAGAGGAAGCTAGACTATGAATGCCTTCAAGGCCTAGAATCAGCGCACGCGGACTTGGCAGTCAAATTCCAGCGGCAGCAGGAGCAGATCGACTCACTTAGTCAGCAAAGGGGGTCTCAGCAGCTAGCGGATGATCCAGCATTGGTTAGCACCGTCCCATCACTACTAGGGAAACGCCTATACACAGAATTTTACCAGTAGCACTGTACAAAATCAAGCGCTGCTGCTACTTAGTAGCAGCACGCGTAAATAAACCACGCTACTGCTATGACTTTAGCAGTAGTGCATACTAGCGAAAAGCGCTGCTGCTACGTTTGAACTGGGCGCACATGGCTAGCCCAACCTAGCAGTAGCGCGTATAATGGCCCAGCGCTACTGCTAATCTCCTTAGCTGCAGCGTGTATTCCAGAACGCGCTGTAGCTAACGTAGCAGTAGTGCCCTTTCTGGAACGCGCTACTGGTACTTCGGACTTAACCATGCGGTTCGTCCTTCCCCACGGCCACTTCATCCCCCAAATCAACTCCACTCTCGCCGCCGCCGTCACCCCTCGGCCGCCGTGCGCTCTCCCCATGCCGCCCCCGACCCCAGATTCAACACCGGCCCCGCCCCCGGCCTCAATGCCGCCCGGGACGCCGCCCCCGACCCCGAGCTCAACGCTGCCCCGGACGCCGCCCCCGCCCCCCCCCTCGAGCTCAACGCCGCCCCGGAGCCCCGACCACGACCTCGACGCCGGCTGCCCCTCCCTCGTCGCAGGCACCCGAGGTGAGCACGCCTGCTCCTCCCCTCCCCTACCTCTGCCTAGGGTTTCTACCTCCATCAAATTAGTTAGGGTGGAAACGAATCGGATGCGGATGCGGCTCAAATGAGTTAGGGTTCATGTAAGGGTGGAAACGAATCAAATTTCTAAGATGAATCATAAAACGAGTAAAATTTGACCACTTATTTCACTTTATAGTTGGATAATTGGAATATCTGCTACCACTTTCCACCCCTATAGGTTCATCAAATTAGATGGTAATTAGGGCAGTAGTTCTTAGGTACTAATTAGTTAGTAAGAACTAGGTACTAATTAGGTACTAGAATATTTTTATTTATAGTAAGTTTATTTTTAGTAAGAACTAGTTGAATTAATAGAACTAGTTAGTAAGAACTTGTTGCTATTTTTTTAGTTAAAGCAATTTTCCCGCATCGACGTGGACGATGCCTATCCCGCATCCTCATCGTCGAGTCGGCGCAGGATGACACCTACTTGACCAGATGGGCCATGTCCGGGACTGGGCTCCGCCGGGGTGGTACTGGGAGGCGCTACCTACCGGGGGGTGCAGGTTGGTGAGGAGCCAGCCTGTCGTTGACCCGAACCTTCTTTGGTGGCGGTCGCGTGGGCTAGTGACGGCCCAGAGGCTCGAGGACTCCGCGGAGGTGGTGCGTCACCGTGTCAGTGAGGAGGACGCGCACGTCCGTCGCTGCTTGTTTGCGTTGGAGCATAGGTTCTCCAATACCTGGCAGGTTCTCCAGGGATCTCACTGGAGCTATGATCCCGTGATGGTTCCTTCTCTGTGGGTGTCCACCGCCCGCGCCGATACCCGTCGTGTGCAAGGGTTTTAGTTGTACTAGTGATGTTATATGTATGACACTATTCGGGATGTATTAGTGATAATATTCGACGATGTACTGACGCATGAGATGATTTACTTTTGCTTATTGAATGCATGCTAATTTGAGTCTTATAAGATATTTTGAAATGTATATCTTGTGTTGCTCAATATCCAAGTGCCCGGTCACGTTTGCAGGTTACACCTCTTAGTAGCCTATGTTTTGCCTGAGTGTTGATTCATTTCCGTTCCGGCAAATTTCAGGCGCTCGATATATCCTATTTTAGCAAAGGTCATGCCGGATTTTTTCGTGAATTTTGGCATGACTTTTGCCAGAATATGTAGGAAATATCGAGTGCCCCGGATTTGTGTGTTGAGTATCCTGGTAGTTGTCTTTTATTGATTTTCAATTAATGTTTTAACTATGAACATAGGAAATGTCTGACGACAAAAAGGATTTCGGTATTTGCAAATACTGCGAAGACGAGCGCGGCCTGTGCGACGGAATCTTCCTAGATGATGATAGGCGCTTCAGCATCAAGCTGGACGAGAACTTCGAAGTGGATACAGTAAGTCACAACGACAAGTCTTTTTTCGTAATTAAGCATGACATCTGCTTCATTTGCTTCAACTTATATTTTTTTACTATTCTACTAGCGTATCCCCTGCAATGCAAGAGTGTTTGTACTAGATAAGATAGGTTTCAGTCATACTATGGAGGTAAAGAAAGTTTATTTGGAGACCGAGCATGGTTATATTTTCCACGCAAAATTATTCAATTCAGACGACTACACCTATTTTGGATGCAAAACATGGCGAGCACTATGCAAGACTTATGCATTTCAGCCTGATATGGTTATCACCTTTGATATTCATCCGAAAGATGATATTGAAGGTAATACCGACATCTGGGTCGATGTGCAGACGCCTCCAGTTACACCAAAATGTAAGTTTCTCAACCATATTTATGTCTTTGATATTGTTTATTTAAAAATAGTTGACAACTAATTTGTATTGTCAGCTTATTTCGGTGCAAGCAAACATGTCCAGCGCTTGGTAGACAGGACCTACTACTATCCTGGGGCTGAAGTAAACTGCGAGGAGCTAAGTCATTATGGTTCATGGCTTGAGGATCTTGATACGTTAAGACAAATTTTCTTCTTGGACTTAGAAATCTTAGTACTGAAAACGTGCGACCAATAGTGTTCGTCATGAACTACGGTCACATCTATTTAGGAAGGATGGTAAGATTTTTACTATTTATCCTTAGTGCATCTTTTCCATACATTATTTGTGAAGCTAAACTTCATTGCTAAGTATGTGACCATACGGTGTTCTTCAACAGGGACTCCCGATGAATGTTGTGCCTTATGGGATCGAGACTAAAGGTACCATGAGTATTATTAGCTTACGACCAAGATATCCTACATGTTACTTTAGTGCATTCAAGATCAGCGATGAATGCTTAATAGTGCAAGACTGGACCAGATATGTGATGGGGGAGCGCAGACAAGTACTAGGGGGCAACAAACGGATGTGCTACCCAAAATTAGGAGACAGGTTCATCTGCATGCTCCAACTTGATCAAGGAGGAGAGCTACACATGTTTTATGTTGTTTTACCTAAGAGAGAGCAACAGGAGTGATTAGCTAGAAATGAGTTTGAGGATGATGATGTGCTACACTATTACTATGATGATAAAATAGCTAGTGTTGGTGGTAATGACTGATGATTATTATTAGCTAGTGTTAGTGGTGATTAAATAAATATTGTTGGTGCTAATGATTATGATGATGATTCAATAGCTTGTGCTGGCGGATTAGATTCAAGTGGAGGCAACATGTGGTGCACATCGAAAGTACTACTAGTCCAAACTAGATCAAGTTTGGATTAGTAGTATACTTTTGACATGCACCACATATTGCCTCCACTTGAACCTAATCCACCTTCATTTCACACACTGTTATGGACATTATGATGTAAACCTCATAACTGGTATTGTACCAATATTTGTACGATGGTGCATAAATACACTAAAAAAACAATACTAGTAGCAATGGAAAGAAAACAAGCTACCAGTAGTTACATTAGCAGCAACGTGGGAGTGAACAAGCGCTGCAGCTATTTGTCCTAGCAGTAGCGCGTGCGGCACGCGTTACTGCTAAGCAATAGCTGTAGCGCCTTATTAGTAGCGCGCCTACCCGCGATACTAGTGAGCACAAAACCAGCGCTACTGTTAGGGTTTTCCCTAGTAGTGCATCCATGCCGAGAAGCAGCGTGGGTTCCACCCCGGGCGATGCATTGCTGGATAGCTAACCAGTGGATGACATCATGGAGAACACTAACTACGAGCTACACTTCAAAATGAAGAACATATCCATGAAGGTGGCGGACGCCCTTGCTTTTACAAATCCCCCCTAGGCAACCTTCCATGGCAACCCGATTCCAGCAGGCTATGCTCGTGTCTTGGTTGATGAGGTGGTGGACCAATATTCGGGGCTAGAGCTTGACATTCCTGGGGGTGACGATGAGCACACACTGGGAGAGGCCAACCATCGTATCATCCTATGGAGAAAGGATTGCATCATCTTTCGAAGGCCACCGACACTGCGTCATCTGACTCCTCGTCGAAGTCCGCCACCGAGTCAGCAGACTCCCGCTCCTCCAAGTCCACCAACGCATCAGGCCACTCCTCCTCCAAGTCCGAGACAGCTTCAGGCCACTCCTCCTCCTCCAAGTCCGGCAAAGCGTCAGGCCACTCCTCCTCCATGTCCGGCACAGCTTCAGGCCATTCCTCCTCCTCCAACTCAGCCACGTCACCCGTCTTCGCCGCCTCAGCAATCACGGAAGAGAGCCGCCTCCGCTATGGTGCGTAGCGGTACAAGTCGAGGTAGTACTGGAGGTACAGGCGGAGGCAAGCGATTTCAATATGGTCCAAGCCTCGCGCCTCTTCTGCAGAGGCCTTACAACAAGTCCGAGGAGGAAAACGTAGCCATATCGAAGGCCGAGGTGGAAGCCCATTTTCCACCGAAACCGCCACCGCCGCCAAGGGAGAAAGTGCCTGTGGAAAAGATTGACCACTTCATTCGTATGGCTAGAGCACCAGCTCCCAAGCGTGTTGACACAGACTATGAGCGCCACATCAAGAAGTTAAATCGAGCACGTCTACAGAAAGAGGCGAGCTCGAGCTCGAGCAAATCAGCTGGCTAAAGGAGCGGTAAAACCTTTCCCCAGCTGGGAAACAGGCGGCGCAATCAATCCCCCCGCTTGTTGTGCCAACAACACATGAGAGTAGGCGCGCCCAATATTATTGTGGGCAAACCGTTAACGTTCCCGGGGTGGGCAATGTGGTAATAACCGAGGAGCATATTGCACAGGCTGAAACGATCGGGATCACTGTTGGACAACTCCTCGATATCGAGCCCATGTCTCCGACTAGAGAGGAGGAAATAAAATGGAAATATGTCCGGGGCCAACCTTTGTTCGAGACAGACGAGGTCAATAAGCTCCCAACGAGAATGTATGAATTGCATCAATGGTACATGGACATTACCAAGATTTCCAATCGAGAGTCCCTCATGGTGACTGTCAAGAAGGATCATTACTACCATGAGAAAGCTGTGACCGTTGAGTATTCAGAACTATTTCAGCTATACAATCAAGACGCAGTCGACAAATCTATCGTCACTTGCTATTGTCTATAAGTGATTTCTTTCTGTAACTTAAGTCTCAAGCTAGCTGTAGTGATCATTTTGATCAATCATTACCTGTAATTATCCTCACTATATTCTTTTCTGTGGTATTATGCAGGATGAAGATTTATGAAATGAAAAAAGGTGGATGCTATGGCATTGGGTTCGTTGACCCAAATACCATTAATGAATACACATGGAAAATAGATTCATATTACGAAAAAAGTGTAGAGGAAAGCATGCTAGAGTTCTTCAAGCGCCTCAAATACAATGAAGATATACTACTTCCTTACAACTTCGAGTGAGTCACACTGTCTTGTACTACAATTTTTTTTTGCTTACTAGCTAGCTACATGCATGTTTTTGCTTACATATGCCCGCTTAATTAAGACATGCAAACATGTGTGCATGCAGATTTCACTGGATCTTGTTAATCGTTAAAGTTGATGAAGGAATAGTTGAAGTACTAGACTCACTACTTAAGAAAGCAAGTGACTACACCATCGTGAAGGGGATAGTCAACAGGTAATTTCAATCATTATTAACTATATCTCGGCCTATTTAATTAGTTCGTCATTTCCTGATAACAACTATTTAATAACCCATTTATTCATTTTCTTTGTCGGCGGGCAGGGCTTGGGAAAAGTTCATCAGGGTCACTCCAGGCCCATGGAAACAAAATCTGAAATGGTATCGACCCCAGGTAAGTAATTAAGTAGTACTAGCTAGCTGCCATCTCTTTAATTATCATGCTTGATTAATTATTATCTGATCAAATTCCATTCTCGTAAAGGCCCTGAAGCAGGCACCGGGGAATAATCTGTGTGCATACTATGTTTGCGAGAACATTTGCATGATGGCGTCCGAAAGGAGCAAATCTCAAAGACACGAGTGGGTACGTTTGTTAGAACACTATTCACAATTTTTACACCATTATCGATATGTAGTCACACAACTAATACACATGCATATTGATCTCCTTCTTAACAGTTCAAAGAGGTGCGGGAGAAGCTCCTAACAGAGGACCGCATAGAAGCAATTCAAGAGGAAATAGCGGGATTTTTGCTCGACCAGGTCATAGATCCCAAAGGAGAATACTATTACCCGCTACCGCCCCCATGAACCACTTCCAATTATTATCGTGCTCCGAAGGCACCAATTAGGCTAATGCCACTGGCTCCAAAGGCACCAATTAGGAGAAATTGTATATATATATTATGATCGGTTCTACTAGAAATTCTATTTATATATATGCATAACGTGTACAATATGTAGTATTGTAAAATACCAGAAAACGAAAAGGAATTAAATGGAAAACACAAAATTAAATGAAAAAGAAATCATCAACCCAAAACAACCTTTTAATACCGGTTGGTGACACCAACCGGTAATAAAGGGCTCCCTGCCCCTGAAGCTGGCTCGTGCCACGTGGTTGCCCTTTAGCACCGGTTCGTGTTGAACCGGTACTAAAGGGGGGCCTTTAGTGCCTACACATTAGTGCCAGTTACCAAACCGGCACTAAAGGGCCTTACGAACCGGTGCTATTGCCCGGTTCTGCACTAGTGTAGCCTTTGAGATGATGCCGGTTCTTTGCTTTCACCCGCCCAGGCGCCGAGCCACCTCGCCGCGGCTTTTCATTGCTCGCCAGCAGCTGGGCGAGGGCGGCGAGCACCATGAGGTGCTCTTCTTCCTGGACATCGGCCTTGGCTTCCTCCTCCAGCAGCGCGGCGAGCGCTTCCTCGTCATCCGAGTCCATCGCCGAGGCAGGCAAATCGCCGAACACTTTGCGCTCGGTGGGCGTGTACCCGCCGCTAAACCGCGCCTCCGCGGCCGGAACTGGCGGCCGGAAACGCCCAGCTGCTGCTGGAGGGGCTGCTACGGCGAAGCACTGCTATTTTTCCGGTGGGGAATGGCTATCTAGCGGTGTAGGGCGGCGGGCGGCGCTGGGATATAGCTACTGGTGGCCAAGGGCGCGGGGGGTGGGAGGCTAGTCAGGGAAGAAAATCTTGACTTTTCCCCTGACGGTGTGGGCCAGCCACGCTTTTCCCTTGCGCCGGAGCCCCCAACTGCTCCCCAGTGCGCCGGGTTCGGCATGTGACCGCCGGGCGGAAAAAAGGGCCAAACCGGCGATTTTCGGCGTCCTGGGGGCGTGACTGGACCGTTATTTCTGGCGCCGACGTTGAAAAAGTGGTCTGGGAGGCCTGTTGGGGACGCAGCTGGAGATGCTCTAAGCGCCAAACAGGAAATGTCGGTCATGCCGTTGTTGGGTAGTTCAATGGAAGCCCTCCATGCATCTTGTGCTTTCGGGCAACTCCAAATAATTGTCTTGTCCGGCAGGAACAAATGATGATGAGGCGCTTGCTGCTGCTGCCCATCTTCCTAGTTTTCTCAGGACAAATGGAACACACCGGCTTTAATGGCAGCGACGGTAAGGTGCTTGCTTGCCGCTCTGTGTCGTGTTCCTCCTGGTGGCAACGACTCACAGGTAAGGAAGTGCAGTCGACAGAGCTAAGGATCACACTTTTCGACGATTTGCTGCTCGATGAAGGTAGCAATGACTACATCCGCCACACCATCTTCAAGGCAAATTTTCCACCCTACGGCAGGGACATTGAGGGCCACATCGCCATGGGAAGGTTCTGCAGTGTCCAACTACTTGGCGATATTATAGGTAAAATACACAAGCATTCGACATTTACACAGTATCATCTACTAGAGAAAACCTTATACATAAAATTTTAGCAGTGGCGCTAGATAATATGAGGCGTTGCTGCTACTTAATAGTAGCGCGTGTCAGCAAAATGCGCTACTGCTAACCTTTTAGCAGTAGTGCGTTTTAGCGAAACACGTTGCTGCTAAGTTTGAACTGGGCGCATATGTCTAGCCCCACTTAGCAGCATCGTGTATCCAGATCTTGCGCTACTACTATGCTCCATAGTAGTAGAGCTTTTTTTTCGACACGTGCTGCTACTAACCCTACCTTATCGTCCCCACACGTCCGACGACCCCCTCACTCCCTCTCACTCACTCTGTCCCCTGCTCCCCTGTCGTCCGCCGCCGCCGCCGTTCCCCGACGACCACCGTCGCCCGCCGCCGCCATTCCTCCTCCACTGAGGTAGTCCCTCCTCCCCTTTTCCCTCCTCCTCCGGCTGCCCCCTCCTTCCTCCTGCACCGATCGCCCCCTCCGCCCTCCTCCTCCGGAAGCCCCCTCCTCCCTCCTCCACTAGACGTCCCCTCCGCCCTGCTCCTGCGGCTGCCCCTCCTCCCTACTCCACCGCCCGCCCCCTCCGCCCTCCTCCACCGGTCGCGCCCTCCGCCCTCCTCCTCTGACCGCCCCCTCCCCCCTCCTCCACTGGCCGCCCTTCTGCCCTCCTCCTCCGGCCGTCCCCTCCTTCCTCCTCCACAGGTCGCCCCCTCCTCCCTCCTCCTAAACTTCTTTTTACTGTTCTTGTACAATGTAATTTTTTACTGTTTTTAGTAAGTGTTTAATAGAATTAGTAAGAAAATTAATAGAACTAGTTGAACTAGTTTATTTTTAGTAGGAATTAGTTTATTTTTATTTATAGTAAGTGCTTGGTTGAACTAGTTGAATTAATAGAACTAGTATATTTTTAGTAAGAAAATTTAGGTATATGAGATTTGATGATCTAATTAAAATTTTATTATAGAACTAGTTTATTTTTAGTAAGAAAATTAATAGAACTAGTTTATTTTTAGGTGTATTTAACAGAATTCTAGATTGATTCGTTTTGAAGTGGACATGTCATATTTTGAACATGTCACATTTGTCGTTATTTTTTAAGTTAAAGCAATTATTCCCGCATCAACGTCGATGATGCCTATCCCGCATCCTCATCGTCGACTCGGCAGAGGAGGCCTACTTGATCAGAGGGGCCATGTCCGGTACTAGGCTCCGCTGGGCTAGTATTGTGAGGTGCTACCTTCCGGGGGGCGCAGCTTGGTGAGGCGCCAGCCTGTCGTTGACCCAAACCTTCTTTGGTGGTGGTCGCGTGGGCCAGTGACGGTGTGGAAGTTTGAGGATCCCGCGGAGGTGGTATGTCACCGTGTCAGCGAGGAGGACATGGTTGCTTTGGAGGGTAGGTTCTCCAATACCTGGCAGGTTCTTCTGGGATCTCATTGGAGCTATGATCCTGTGATGGTTCCTATTATTTGGGTGTCCATCGCCCGCGCTGATACCCGTCGTTCGCTAGGGTTTTAGCTGTATTAGTGATGTTATATGTATGATACTATTCGAGATGTATTAGTGATAATATTCGATGATGTACGAACACAAGAGATGATTTAGTTTTGCTTATTGAATGCATGCTAATTTGAATACTAATTTATTTTACGATTTGGTTTTGCTTATTGAATGCTCAAATTGGAGAACTACTCCTATTTTGAATGCTCAAATTGGACCCCACTGTGCAAGGAGTATGCCTTTGATTAGTTGATAGCTTACAGGGTTTTTGCTTTTGCAGAAATCAAGGAGCCCCTCCATCATCCCCGCCATCGTCCCTGTCACCGAACCCCTCCGACCTCGAGGTGAGACCAGCCAAATCTCCATGTCAATATGTGCCCTATAAGATATTTTGAAATGTTTTTTTTCATATTTTCAACCATTGAAATGCAATGACCATCAAGTTTGAATGCTCATATGATGTCGATATAAACATGTATATCTTGTGTTGCTCAAATAGGATATGTGCTTGCCGAAGTGGCCGACCATGTTTGCAGGTTAAACCTCCGAGTGGCCTATGTTTTGCCGGAGTGTTGATTAATTTCCGTTCCGGCAAATTTCAGGCGCTCGATATGTCCTTTTTTTAGCAAACGTCATGCCGGATTTTTTCGTCAATTTTGGCATGACTTGTGCTAGAATATGTAGGAAATATCGAGTGGCTTGGATTTTCTAGAAAGATAATTAGACGACATTTTGGGTTGACTTTAAGTCTGTCGAGGCTCCATAGATGACAGTCAACAAATGAGTGAGGGAGAAAGTCTGCACCATATATGAGAGAAGAAGAATCCTGACTGTTGTTGTGGGTGTCGTTTTCCCTTCTTCTCCTTGTGCTAGACCTTTGTTATGCACTAGGTGAAGGAGGGACAACTACCATCACCGACGGTCGAAAAATCAGTGAAGGAGTGTGTCCACCATATATGAGAGAGGACGAAGAATCCCGACTGTTGTCGTGCGGGTCGTTTCTCCTTCTTCTCCTTGTGCTAGACCTTTGTTATGCACTAGGGGAAGGAGGAGTAACGACCATCACCGATGGTCACAAATGTCAGAGAGGGATCAGTGAGGGAGAGTCTCCACCATATGTGAGAAGATGAAGAATCCTGACTGTTGTCGTGGGGGTCACTTCTCCTTCGTTCCAGTGTGCTAGACATTTTGGTGTAATGCACGCGGGGACGAAGGGGGGAGCGACCATCACCGAAGGTCGAATATATACACCACGTGAGCTGATAGTTTTCCAGAAAAGACTCGGCAGACTGATAGTCAACCCGTGATGAATAATAATGATCTAATTTAGTTTTTATAGTACATATATTTAATTGTACAAGTTTAATGTTTGAATTATTAACGTAGGAAATGTCGTCATCGGACGACGAAAGTCTCCCGGGGGAGTGCGACTAGTGCAATGACGACCGATGTCTGTGCGACAGGCCTCACCTGAATGAAGGTCGGCGCTTCAGCATTAAGCTTCAGGAGACCTTCGATGTTAAAACGGTACGCAACGACGACAAGTGTTTTTTTTGCAATTAAGCACGACTTCTACTACTTCAATGTGTAATTTTCGTCTTTTACAATTCGACTAGCTTATCCCATGCTATGCAAGACGCTATGTCTTGGAGATGATTGATTTTGAAGATCATGAAAGTATGGAAAAAAAGAAAATTCACCTAAGGACCCATCATGGTATGGATTTTGATATAAATCTATACAATTCTGATAGCGTAACCCATTTTGGTTGTCCGAATTGGGAAGCACTTTGCAAGATGTATGATTTTCATGAGGGTATGCTTGTCACCATGGATCTTGGTGATCTTAACATCGCCCAAGACAATATGGACATTTGGGTCCTTATTGATACACTTTCAATTCTACCGTTATGTGAGTTTCTCAAACATAGTTATTAAGTAATTTATATTGTTTATTTCAAAATAGTTGACAGCTTATTTCCATTGATAGCTTATTTTCATTCTTCAAAGAATGTGCGGAAGATGGTAGACAGAACCTACTACACCGATGGCTCAGAATTAACTATCATGAGAAAAATCATCTAATCTCATTTATTACTGATCTTGAGAATTACAATAACTATTATCAAACTCCTCCACATTATGGTCAATACGTGCCACTAGTGCACGTGTTGAACTATGGTAACATCCATGGAGATGTCATGGTAAGATTTTTTACTATTACGACATCTGTGCATCTTTTGCATAAATTCTTCTAAAACTGAACTACATTGCTACCTATGAAGTTATTACTATGTTTTTCAACAGAAAATCATGAAGGATTGTGTGCCTCATCTAATGTTTCAGAAAGGTCGCCTTGATGTTTTGAACATATGGCCAGGTCATCCTACGAATCACTCCTATTCATATCGGATTTCCAAACAGATGAAGACATGACAATCAAAGATTGGAAAAATGTATGGTCAATTGTAGGGAGCTACTTGGAAGCAACATTGTACGAAGGGCAAGAATTGGAGACAGGATAATCTCCATTCTCCATAATTGAGAGTCAAGGCCTATCCTGTTTTATGCTATTTTACCTAAGAGAAGGTAGTAGGTCCTATGAGAAAGAAGTAGGTCCTAGGTACAATGTGTTATTATGTGGTACAATGTGTTAGAGTTAATGATGATGAGGAGGAGTTGTGATTATGACTAATGACCAACTTGCTATATGATGTCTCATTTATGAAAATGATGATCATGAGGAGGTGTTATATGACAATGATGTATTATGATGATAAGTTGTTAATGATATGATGATGATATTTATTATATCATTGGGTGAAAGAACCGCTGATTAGTTTCAAGTGGTTGTCCATCCACTTGAAACTAGTCCACGGTTCTTTCACCCAGTGATGTAATAACTCATTATGATTAAAAACAATCTCTAAATTGCTACTGTATGAAAACTTGTATAAAGGTGTATGAATACAACATGAAATATAAAAGAAATAGAATACAGAATAATAGTAGCAGCGTAGGTTGCGAAAAGCGCTACTAGTAATTACCAGTAGTGCCCTTTCCAGGAAGCGCTACTACTAAGTGGATATAGCAGTAGCGTGTGTTGACCAACGCTACTGCTAACCTTTAGCTGTAGCGCCTTATCAGTAGGGCGGCACACTGCGCTACTGCTCGGCCAAAAACCCGCGCTACTGCTAGGTTTTTCCCTAGTAGTGAGGTGATGCACAAGGTGGTGTTGGTGCAGGCCTAGATGCAATTACTAACTTTCTAAATAAATAATAAAATTATGTTTTGAACCTTATTTATAGAATTGACATAATATACTATTCTAACCCAAATCTTGCAAGAAGGTCAAAACTCAGAATGCTCGCTGTTGAGATGTTCAATGTGGATAGTCCTTATACCACTTTAATAATATTTCAATTCAAGAGTCCAAAAGATATAATCCAAGTTTTTGAGTATGAAGCAAGATTTAAAGGTATGAGTCACTAGTATAAAATGGCCCATTTGTCCTGGTTCTAGAGGCCCATTTGTCTCAGTTCTGAAACCGGGACTAAAGGGTCGGGACTAAAGCGCATCACATTTGGTCCCGGTTCGCTTACGAACCGGGACATATGGTGCTCCACGTGGCCGCTGCAGTGAGCCCAGACAAGAGGGCCTTTGGTCCACCGACCGGGACCAAAAAGCATCCACACGTCAGCACCTCAGGAACTATGGTTTTTATTTTGTTTGAAAGGGGGGTGGGTTTGGGGGGTTTTGGAGGGTTAATTTAGGGGTTTCATATATTGTGTTAGCTAGCTAATAGAGAGAAGTGACCTCTCTTATCTCCGTGCTTGGTCGATGCTAGTTACTATACGTATAGAGAGAGCTCGACACGCTAGCTAGTAAGAAAATGAAGGAAACCATTAACTGCACAAGATCGTCATGAACATATATAGAGAGAAGTGATCGACCTCTCCTTTTCCGAGAGATTGGTTGACTAACAAGTTTTCATATATCTATCCGACGCTACTAGCTACATATATACAATATAAGATCTCTTACAATCCCTAACATCTGAAGTCAAGTTCCAGATGGTATTCTCCGGCTGGATTGATGACGTGGTTAAGAAAGAATCTCGCCAATTCCTATTGAATTGCTCGTATGCGATCATGTGGTAGGAGTTCATCTCGCATCTGCCGGATCTAAATTTAAGAAGATGGTCAATACATGTGTATGAATGAAACTCAACACAAATGATGGTAACAAAATAAAATTCTGAATACTTTTGCTTACGCACTTCATATTGGTTTTTAAGAGTAGCCCCGCTTATTAGAGGATGTCGTGCTCTAGATGAACTCGCAAACGTAGTATCCACAGAAATCATTTCCGGCTTCCTGCCACAAGCACTTTACGACAAATAGAGGTCAATCAAACTGATAAGAAAGCATGCTAAATGGTATTGATGAAACTAGCTAGAATCAATGGGAGATGCGTGGAACTAGGTATTAATACGAACTTTCGGTTGTTTTAGTCGCAGCTCGGTCGGCAGCCCTAGAGAAATTGTGGTGAACTCTTTCCAAATCCTGCCAAACAAAGAAAATAATTACTTGATATAATGAAATGAACAAAGTTGCTGATATGGTGCGATAATGATCGATTGAACTTACTTCTGGAGCATTCGAGTCATGTCCGCATAGTCCTCAGGATCTTTTCGTCTCGAGTCTATGACGATTACTTCTCCCCGCTCAAGCTTAATCTCTAGGAGAATAAAGTGGAACCTGCACACGCATGCATAACTCATCAATTACATTACTATAATTAACCTCGAGTACTAAGGGAAACCAAATGTGCACAAGACAGTAACACTCACTTGAAGTTGTAAGGAAAGAGTATTTTATCTTTGCTTTGATTTTTGAGCAACAATTGTAGCAAGTTGTCCTCGGTTTCAGAGACATGGTGTTGAACCGTAAATTCATGTATGATACTTGGGTTAATGAACCCAATGTCATAGATTTGTGCTTTTCTACATTCGGTGATCTTCAATCTGCATACTATAGTGAGGATAATTTTATATACATGCAATGAAAGAGCTGAGCTATATATATGTATAAGTAGTACTTACAGACAGTAGCAAGCCACGAGTGATTTGTCGAGGGCCTTTTGATTGTAGAACTGGAAAAACTTGTCAAAATCAACAGATAACAGTTCCTGTACAATGAAGTCGTGGTCCTCTTTAATTCTAATCGGTAAAGCATCCTTCCCAGACTCACTACAGGTTTACATGTACAATTGATGGAATCTTCGCATCATCGTTGTTATAGGAGGACTTCCATCTTCGACGAGAGGCTTTCCGTACTGGTATTTGAATGTTCCACCTCCATTGTATGAAACACAACATCATCGTTCAGGTAATCAGCAGGACTGGTACTAGGTGCCATCCCTGACAGAATTGTGACGATATCGCTAGACACCTTGAGCGGGGGGCACGATTGGTCCGCCTGTTCGCCGAGCTCGGGAATTTTTTCCCACTTCTTTGTTCTACTAACCTTTTACCAGTTGAAGTAGTTCCCGACCGGCCTGCATCTTCCAATGTGTCTTAAAGACAGTGGACATGGTTGTCATCCGGCAGAGGCGGTGGTGGTCGCTTCAGGGCATCGATAGTGCGCTTCACTTTCACCAGATCTATCATCTCCTTCGGAGGTGGAGGTTTCTTTGCAAAAAGGTCCCTCACTTGGGCTGCACAGATCTCCGCGTCTTCCTCCACGGACCTCTCGTATGGTAACTTCTCAGGAGTCTTGAGAGATGGACCGTATCTGTATTGCCTCCCACCTCTGGTTGTACTGCTAGCCGCCGGGGCGGTGGCGTCTCTCTTCCATTGTTGCTTACGAGGCGGACAAGGAGGAGGAGTGCTCCGACGCGCTGGAGCAGCCGAAGTGGCAGCGTCTGTCTTCTACCGTTGCTGACGAGGCGGAGGAGGAGGCGGACTGTTCGAATGGGCCGGAGGAGGCGAAGGAGGTGGCGGAGAGCCGACCTCACGCGCCGGAGCAGCCGGAGAAGGAGGCGGAGTGCCCTGATCACTCGCAGAGGAGGAGGAGGCAGAGGGGGAAGCGGAGTGCCCTGACTTGCCGGAGGAGGAGGAGAATGAGGCGGAGGTGTCCAGTTCGGAAGCTTGATGTGCTCCTTCCGCCATAGACATGGAGTCTTTAGGGCAAGACCCAGCTGAGTCTACCCTTCACCTGTAGGGTGGTCAAGCTCGAGCTCCTCAAATCCCTCCATTGCTTGATCCACCATCACAACAGCATAGCCATGTGGAATCGGACGGAAGTGAAAAGTTCCGTCGGGTTGAGGAGGTGCAACAGAGCCGTCAGCCGCTTTGACTTTGAGGTTCTGCCATTGCGTCATAAGCTGGAAATGTTGAGCCTCCGTGATAGCATCCACGGGGTAGCTAGGAGCCGTGAAGTCGGGCTACTAAACGAGCTCGGTGGAAGCCACGCTGCTTCTCCTCTGAGAAGCGGGGTAGCTTCTGGGGTACCTCCGGCAGCTCGCTGGCTCTCAACTTGTTCCTCTAGATTTCGTACTCTTGCATTCAACTTCTGCATTTCGCTCTGCTCCAGTTTCCTCTTCCTCTCCCGGGTTTTGTAACCGCCTGCACCGGGAAACCCAACCTTCCACGCAACGGAGCCTGGCGTGCCTCATGTTCGTCAAGGGTGCTCAGGATTCCCTAGAGCTTCTGTCAGCTCGTCATTCCATCTATCAGGAATGAATGTCCCTTGTTGCGCTGCCATGATATACTTCTGAAGCTTCTTGACGGGTATTGCAAGGTTCTCATCTGTCCAAACGCACTTCCTTGTTTTAGGGTCCAAGGTTCCTGTGACGCCCTTAATGTGGCTATATCTCCCACGTGTCGAAGCACGACTTAGAGGCATAACCGCATTGAAAGCAATGTCACAAGTGAGGTAATCTTCACACAGCCCATGTAATACATAAGGGAAAGACATACATAGTTGGCTTACAATCGCCACTTCACACAATACATGAATAAAACATTACAACATCCAGATACAACCAAGGTCTGACTATGGAACCAAAAATAAAAGAAGACTACCCCAAATGCTACACAGATTCCCGATCGTCCCAACTGGGCTCCACTACTGATCAACTAGAAAGGGAACAACAAACAAATTCGGACTTCATCAAGCTCCTCCTTGAGCTCAGTTGCGTCACCTGCACGATTTCATCGGCACCTGCAAGATGGTTTTGGAAGTATCTATGAGTCACTGGTACTCAGCAATCTCACACCCTCACGATCAAGACTATTTAAGCTTATAGGAAGGGTAAAAGGTATGAGGTGGAGCTGCAGCGAGCGACTAGCATATATGGTGGCTAACATACTCAAATGAGAGCGAGAAGAGAAGGTAAAAGCACGGTCGAACAACTATGATCAAGAAGTGATCCTAGAACAACCTACGCCAAGCATAACTCCAACATCGTGTTCACTTCCCGGACTCCGCCGAGAAGAGACCATCACGGTTACACACGCGGTTGATGCATTTTAATTAAGTTAAGTGTCAAGTTCTCTACAACCGGACATTAACAAATTCCCATCTGCCCATAACCGCGGGCGCGACTTTCAAAAGTTCAAATCCCTGCAGGGGTGCCCCAACTTAGCCCATCACAAGCTCTCACGGTCAATGAAGGATATTCCTTCTCCCAAGACAATCCGATCAGAATCGGCATCCCGGTTACAAGACATCCTCCACAATGGTAAAAAAAGTCCAGCAAGACCGCCCGATGCGCCGACATCCTGATAGGTGTTCCACATATCTCGTTCTCAGGGCAACACCGGATGAGCGCTCCATACAACTAAAACCAGCCCTCAACTTTCCCCGAGATGGTGCTCCAAAGGACTCTAGTTAGGACAAACACTTAGACAAGCACTGGCCCGGGTGGTTAAAAAAAGTTGAACCTCGGGATGCGCGACTCCCAAGGGAAAAAGGCTAGGTGGCGAATGGTAAAACCAAGTTTGGGCCTTGCTGGAGGAGTTTTATTCAAAGCAAACTGTCAAGGGGTTCCCATTATAACCCAACCGTGTAAGGAACGCAAAATCCGGGAACATAACACCGATATGACGGAAACTAGGGCGGCAAGAGTGGAACAAAAGACCAGGCATAAGGCCGAGCCTTTCACCCTTTACCAAGTATATAGATGCATTAATTAAATAAGAGATATTGTGATATCCCAACAAAATATCCATGTTCCAACAAGGAACAACTCCAATCTTCGCCAGCAACTAACAACGCTATAAGAGGGGCTGAGCAAAGCGGTAACGTAGCCAAACAATGGTTTGCTAGGACAAGGTGGGTTAGAGGCTTGGCTTAACAATCTGGGAGGCATGATAAGCAAGTGGTAGGTACCGCAACATAGGCATAGCAAAAGAGCGAGCATCTAGCAAGCAAAGATAGAAGTGATTCCGAGGGTATGATCATCTTGCCTGAAATCCTGCAAGGAAGAAGAATGAGTGCATGAAGGAGATAAACGGACGTAGACGAAGGGATCCTCACAAACGCGACGTTATCGGAACTAACCCGAAGAAGCAACACCGGAAAGAAAGCAAACAACATAGTAAACAACCACCACATAAGAATGGCATGATGCGCAAACAAGTATGATGCATGTCCGGTTTAATGGAGCATGGCAAGGCAAAGGGCACAAACAAAACTACAAGTTAAGTGGAGCTCAATATGCAACGGGTTGCATATTGATGGAACACCACATCAATTATTTAGTTCTCTCCCGGTTAGGTACTCAACAATATTAGGTTAGTTAACATGGCAAGAGGTGAAACACGAGTGAAAATACACAACAAGGCATTTTAAACGAGGCCGAAAACAACAACAACAATTCCGGTATATCCTCATGAGCATTAGCAATTTAAAGCAAACAACAATTTTAAACATCTTAAAGTTGTTAACATGATGCGGATGACATGATCAAGTTTATGCAATTTTATTAAAAGTTAACATGCGCGTGATGAGAGCATTTGTCACCGTGGTAGAAAGAAATGGGTGCCACAGTGACGAAACAGAAATGATGCCGCGGCAACGTTCCGATGATCCAGTAGCTCACAGGGATACCGGTGCAAAAGGAAGTGGGTGTGAGCGAGTAAAGCAAGATGGTGGGGTGATCCCGGTAACCGGGTTCCCACGGGTTAGCGGCAAATGAGGAGGGCCGAGCAAGCAGCGACTCGACCATGGTGCAAACATGGGCATCTCATATAATACATCACATGCATACGGTCCACGAGCATCGTTCCGGCGGTTATACCTTCCAAAGGTGCATTTACAAAGTGGTTCGAGTTCGGCAAAGGAAGTAGGCGTTCTCGCGATGGTAGTGGTACACAGACGTCGTGGAAGTAGTTGTTCTCGCACGCTCTAGGGTCGACGGTAGAGGTTCTCGCGATGGCGGTAGTTGTACATGTTTATCATTGCACGAGATTCTGTAGACGTTCATGTCATCGGTGTCGTGGTACTTGGGGTGTTCGGACATTTCGGTCCCGTTCTTGCGACGGTAGTCGTTCACGTTCGTTCGAAGAGGTACTTGATGACTCCAATGTCTTCAGGGCGACGGTAGTTGTACACGGTCCACGAGACGTCGATCGTTCGGGGTCCGACTTGCGGTTTTTGCCGACATGAGTGGTACTTGGCGTTTTCGTGTAGACGAACTTGGCGCATCTGAAGGGTCACACTGGTCGTCGTGGGAACTTGGTGAATCCGAGGTCTCCTGCGTAGTGGTACACACGTAGATGAACTTGAAGGTACTGGAAATATGCCCTAGAGGCAATAATAAATTAGTTATTATTATATTTCCTTGTTCATGATAATCATTTATTATCCATGCTATAATTGTATTGATAGGAAACTCAGATACATGTGTGGATACATAGACAACACCATGTCCCTAGTAAGCCTCTAGTTGACTAGCTAGTTGATCAATAGATGGTTACGGTTTCCTGACCATGGACATTGGATGTCATTGATAACGGGATCACATCATTAGGAGAATGATGTGATGGACAAGACCCAATCCTAAGCCTGGCACAAAGATCGTGTAGTTCGTATGCTAAAGTTTTTCTAATGTCAAGTATCATTTCCTTAGACCATGAGATTGTGAAACTCCCGGATACCGTAGGAATGCTTTGGGTGTACCAAACGTCACAACATAACTGGGTGACTATAAAGGTGCACTACAGGTATCTCTGAAAGTGTCTGTTGGGTTGGCACGAATCGAGACTGGGATTTGTCACTCCGTGTAAACGGAGAGGTATCTCTGGGCCCACTCGGTAGGACATCATCATAATGTGCACAATGTGATCAAGGAGTTGATCACGGGATGATGTGTTACGGAACGAGTAAAGAGACTTGCCGGTAACGAGATTGAACAAGGTATAGGGATACCGACGATCGAATCTCGGGCAAGTACAATACCGCTAGACAAAGGGAATTGTATATGGGATTGATCGAATCCTCGACATCGTGGTTCATCTGATGAGATCATCGTGGAACATGTGGGAACCAACATGGGTATCTAGATCCCTCTGTTGGTTATTGACCGGAGAACGTCTCGGTCATGTCTGCATGCTTCCCGAACCCGTAGGGTCTACACACTTAAGGTTCGGTGATGCTAGGGTTATAGAGATATTAGTATGCGGTAACCCGAATGTTGTTCGGAGTCCCGGGTGAGATCCTGGACATCACGAGGAGTTCCGGAATGGTCCGGAGGTAAAGAATTATATATAGGAAGTGCTATTTCGGCCATCGGGACAAGTTTCGGGGTCACCGGTATTGTACCGGGACCACCGGAACGGTCCCGGGGGTCCACCGGGTGGGGCCACCTGCCCCGGGGGGCCACATGGGCTGTAGGGGGTGCGCCTTGGCCTGTATGGGCCAAGGGCACCAGCCCCAAGAGGCCCATGCGCCAAGAGATAAGGGAAAGGAAGAGTCCTAAAGGGGGAAGGCACCTCCAAGGTGCCTTGGGGAGGAGGGACTCCTCCCTGGCCGCACCCTTCCTTGGAGTAAGGGCCAAAGGCTGTGCCCCCCTCTCCCTTGGCCCTATATATAGTGGGGGGAAGGGAGGGCAACCATACCTAAGCCCTGGCGCCTCCCTCTCCCTCCCATGACACATCTCCCTCCTCCTGCAGCGCTTGGCGAAGCCCTGTTGGAATCCCGCTACTTCCACCACCACGCCGCCGTGCTGCTGCATCTCCATCAACCTCTCCTTTCCCCTTGCTGGATCAAGAAGGAGGAGACGTCGCTGCTCCGTACGTGTGTTGAACGCGGAGGTGCCGTCCGTTCGGCGCTAGGATCATCGGTGATTTGGATCACGATGAGTACGACTCCATCAACCCCGTTCTCTTGAACGCTTCCGCGTGCGATCTACAAGGGTATGTAGATCCACTCCTCCCTCGTTGCTAGATGACTCCATAGATAGATCCTGGTGACACGTAGGAAAATTTTGAATTATTTCTACGTTCCCCTACAGTGGCATCATGAGCTAGGTTTATGCGTAGTTTCTATGCACGAGTAGAACACAAAGTAGTTGTGGGCGTTGATTTTGTTCAATATGCTTGCCGTTACTAGTTTTATCTTGATTCGGCGGCATCGTGGGATGAAGCGGCCCGGACCGACCTTACACGTACTCTTACGTGAGACAGGTTCCACCGACTGACATGCACTAGTTGCATAAGGTGGCTAGCGGCTGTCTGTCTCTCTCACTTTAGTCGGATCGGATTCGATGAAAAGGGTCCTTATGAAGGGTGAATAGCAATTGGCATATCACGTTGTGGTTTGGCGTAGGTAAGAAACATTCTTGCTAGAAACCCATAGCAGCCACGTAAAATATGCAAACAACAATTAGAGGACGTCTAACTTGTTTTTGCAGGGTATGCTATGTGATGTGATATGGCCAAAAGGATGTGATGAATGATATATGTGATGTATGAGATTGATCATGTTCTTGTAATAGATGATCATGGAGCCCCAAGATGGAGATCAAAGGAGCTATATGATATTGGCCATATCATGTCACTATTATTTGATTGCATATGATGTTTATCATATTTATACATCTTATTTGCTTAGAACGACGGTAGTAAATAAGATGATCCCTTACAACAATTTCAAGAAGTGTTCTCCCCTAACTGTGCACCGTTGCTACAGTTCGTCGTTTCTAAGCACCACGTGTTAATCGGGTGTGATGGATCCTTACGTTCACATACAACGGGTGTAAGACAGTTTTACACATGCAAAAACACTTAGGGTTAACTTGACGAGCCTAGCATGTACAGACATGGCCTCGGAACACAGAAGACCGAAAGGTCGAGCATGAGTCGTATAGAAGATACGATCAACATAAAGATGTTCACCGACGTTGACTGGTCCGTCTCACGCACAGATCGGACACGGCCTAGTTGACTCGGATCATGTAATCACTTAGATGACTAGAGGGATGTCTATCTAAGTGGGAGTTCATAAGATGAACTTAATTATCTTGAACATAGTCAAAAGGATTTTGCAAATTATGTCGTAGCTCGCGCTTTAGTTCTACTGTTTAGATATGTTCCTAGAGAAAAATTAGTTGAAAGTTGATAGTAGCAATTGTGCGGACTAGGTTCGTAAACTGAGGATTGTCCTCATTGCTTCTTAGAAGGCTTATGTCCTTAATGCACCGCTCAGTGTGCTGAACCTCGAACGTTGTCTGTGGATGTTGCGAACATCTGACATACATGTTTTGATAACTACATGATAGTTCAGTTAAACGGTATAGAGTTGAGGCACCAAAGATGTTTTGGAAACGTCGCAAAACATATGAGATGTTTTGAGGGCTGAAATTGGGATTTCAAGCTCGTGCCCACGTCAAGAGGTATAAGACCTTCGACGATTTTCTTAGCCTGCAAACTAAGGGAGAAAAGCTCAATTGTTGAGCTTGTGCTCAGATTGTCTGAGTACAACAATCATTTGAATCAAGGGGGAGTTGATCTTCCAGATAAGATAGTGATGTTTCTCCGAAGTCATTACCACCAAGCTGCTAGAGCTTCGTGATGAACTATAATGTATCAGGGACATATATGATGATCCTTGAGATATTCGCGATGTTTGACACCACAAAAGTAGAAATAAAGAAGGAGCATCAATTGTTGATGGTTTGTGAAACCACTAGTTTCAAGGAGGGCAAGGGCAAAAGGGACACTTCATGAAACGGCAATTCAGTTGCTGCTCTAGTGAAGAAACCCAAGGTTGAACCCAAACCCGAGACTGAGTGCTTCTGTAATAAGGGGAACCACCACTGGAGCAGAATTACCCTAGATACTTGGTAGATGAGAAGGCTGGCAAAGTCGATAGTAGTATATTGGATATACATTGTGTTGATGTGTACTTTACTAGTACTCCTAGTAGCACCAGGGTATTAGATACTGGTTCGGTTGCTAAGTGTTAGTAACTCGAAATAAAAGCTACGGAATAAACGGAGACTAGCTAAAGGTGAGCTGACGATATGTGTTGGAAGTGTTTCCAATGTTGATATGATCAAGAATCGCACGCTCCCTCTACCATCGAGTTTGGTGTTTGCGTTGAGCATAGACATGATTGGATTATGTCTATCGCAATACGGTTATTCATTTAAGGAGAATAACGGTTACTCTGTTTATTTGAATAATACCTTCAATGGTCTTGTACCTAAAATGAATGGTTTATTGAATCTCGATCGTAGTGATACACATGTTCATGCCAAAAGATAGTAATGATAGTACCACCTACTTGTGGCACTGCCACGTAAGTCATATCGGTATAAAACGCATGAAGAAGCTCCATGTTGATGGATCTTTGGGCTCACTCGTTTTTGAAAGGTTTGAGACATGCGAACCATGTCTATTGGTGTATATGCATGAAGAAACTCCATGCAAATGGACCATTTGGACTCACTTGATTTTGAATCACTTGAGACATGCAAATCATACCACATGGGCAAGATGATTGAAAGCCTCATTTTCAGTAAAATGGAAATAGAAAGCAACTTGTTGGAAGTAATACATTTTGATGTGTGCAGTCCAATGAGTGCTGAGGCGTGTAGTGGATATCGTTATGTTCTTACTTCACAGATGATTTGAGTAGATGTTGAGTATATTTACTTGATGAATCACGAGTCTGAATTATTGAAAGGTTCAAGTAATTTCAGGGTGAAGTTGAAAGATCGTCGTGACAAGAGGATAAAATATCTATGATATGATCATAGAGATGAATATCTGAATTACGAGTTTGGCACAGAATTAAGACATTGTGGAAATTGTTTCACAACTAATACAGCCTGGAACACCATAGTGTGATGGTGTGTCCGAACATCATAACTGCACCCTATTTGGATATGATGCATACCATGATGTCTCTTATCGAATTACCACGATACTTTATGGGTTAGGCATTAGAGACAACCACATTCACTTTAAATAGGGCACCAAGTAATTCCGATGAGATGACACCGTATGAACTATGGTTTAGAGAAACCTAAGCTGTCATTTCTTAAAAGTTTGGGGCTGCAACGCTTATGTGAAAAAGTTTCAGGCTGATAAGCTCGAACCCAAAGCGGATAAATGCATCTTCATAGGACACCCAAAACAGTTGGGTATACCTCCTGTCTCAGATCCGAAAGCAATAAGGGATTGTTTCTAGAATCGGGTCCTTTCTCGAGGAAAAGTTTCTCTCGAAAGAATTGAGTGGGAGGATGGTGGAGGCTTGATGAGGTTTTTGAACCGTCTCTTCAACTAGTGTGTGGAAGGGCACAGGAAGTTTTTCCTGTGGCACCTACACCAATTGAAGTGGAAGCTTATGATATTGATCATGAGACTTCGGATCAAGTCACTCCCAAACCTCGTAGGATGACAAGGATGCGTACTACTTCAGAGTGGTACGTAATCCTGTCTTGGAAGTCATGTTTCTAGACAACAATGAACCTACGAGCTATGGAGAAGCGATGGTGGGCCTGGATTCCGATAAATGGCTCGAGGCCATATAATCCGAGAGAGGATCCATATATAAAACAAAGTGTAGACTTTGGAAGAACTACTTGATGGTCGTAAGGCTGTTGAGTACAGATGGGTTTAAAAGGAAGACGGACAATGATGGTAAATGTCACCATTAAGAAAGCTCGACTTGTTGTTAATATGTTTTCCGACAAGTTCAAGGAGTTGACTACGATGAGACTTTCTCACTCGTAGCGATGCTAAGAGTCTGTTGGAATTATATTAGCGATTACTGCATTATTTATGAAATCTTGCAGATAGGATGTCAAAACATTGTTTCCTCGACGATTTTCTTGAGGAAAGGTTGTATATGATACAATCGGAAGGTTTTTGTCAATCCTGAAAGATGCTAATAAGTGTGCAAAGCTCCAGCAATCCTTCTAAGTACTGGAGTAAGCATCTTGGAGTTGGAATGTATGCTTTGATGATGATCAAAGATTTTGGGTTTATACAAAGTTTATGAGAAACTTGTATTTCCAAAGAAGTGAGTGGGAGCACTATAGAATTTCTGATAAGTATATGTTGACATATTGTTGATCAAAAATGATGTAGAATTTCTGGAAAGCATATAGGGTTATTTGGAAAGTGTTTTCAATGGAAAGCCTGGATTAAGCTACTTGAACATTGAGCATCAAGATCTATAAGGATAGATCAAAACGCTTAAAAGTATTTTCAAATGAGCACATACCTTGACATGATCTTGAAGGTGTTCAAGATGGATCAGTCAAAGAAGGAGTTCTTGCCTGAGTTGTAAGGTATGAAGTTAAGACTTAAAGCTCGACCACGGCAGAATAGAGAGAAAGGACGAAGGTCATCCCCTATGCTTAAGACATAGGCTCTACAGTATGCTATGCTGTGTACCGCACCTGAAGTGTGCCTTGCCATGAGTCAGTCAAGGGGTACAAGTGTGATCCAAGAATGGATCACAGGACAGCGGTCCAAGTTATCCTTAGTAACTAGTGGACTAAGGAATTTTCTCAATTATGGAGGTGATAAAGAGTTCTACGTAAAGAGTTACGTCGATGCAAGCTTAACACCTATCCGGATAGCTCTGAGTAGAGATGTCAGATATGTATAATGGAGCAACAATTTAGAATAGCTCCAAGTAGAACAGTTATTTGGAATAGCTCCAAATAGAACGTGGTAGCTACATCTAGGAGATGACATAGAGATTTGTAAAGCACACACGGATCTGAAAGGTTCAGACCCGTTGACTAAAACCTCTCTCACAAGCAACATGATCAAACCCAGAACTCATTGAGTCTTAATCACATGATGATGTGAACTAGTTTAGTGACACTAGTAAACTCTTTGGATGTTTGTCACATGGCGATGTGACCTGTGAGTGTTAATCACAAGGCGATGTGAACTAGATTATTGACTCTAGTGCAAGTGGGAGACTATTGGAAATATGCCCTAGAGGCAATAATAAATTAGTTATTATTATATTTCCTTGTTCATGATAATCATTTATTATCCATGCTATAATTGTATTGATAGGAAACTCAGATACATGTGTGGATACATAGACAACACCATGTCCCTAGTAAGCCTCTAGTTGACTAGCTCGTTGATCAATAGATGGTTACGGTTTCCTGACCATGGACATTGGATGTCATTGATAACGGGATCACATCATTAGGAGAATGATGTGATGGACATGACCCAATCCTAAGCCTAGCACAAAGATTGTGTAGTTTGTATGCTAAAGTTTTTCTAATGTCAAGTATCATTTCCTTAGACCATGAGATTGTGCAACTCCCGGATACCGTAGGAATGCTTTGGGTGTACCAAACGTCACAACGTAACTGGGTGACTATAAAGGTGCACTACAGGTATCTCTGAAAGTGTCTATTGGGTTGGCACGAATCGAGACTGGGATTTGTCACTCCATGTAAACGGAGAGGTATCTCTGGGCCCACTCGGTAGGACATCATCATAATGTGCACAATGTGATCAAGGAGTTGATCACGGGATGATGTGTTACGGAACGAGTAAAGAGACTTGCCGGTAACGAGATTGAACAAGGTATAGGGATACCGACGATCGAATCTCGGGCAAGTACAATACCGCTAGACAAAGGGAATTGTATACGGGATTGATCGAATCCTCGACATCGTGGTTCATCCGATGAGATCATCGTGGAACATGTGGGAACCAACATGGGTATACAGATCCCGTTGTTGGTTATTGACCGGAGAATGTCTCGGTCATGTCTGCATGCTTCCCGAACCCGTAGGGTCTACACACTTAAGGTTCAGTGACGCTAGGGTTATAGAGATATTAGTATGCGGTAACCCGAATGTTGTTCGGAGTCCCGGATGAAATCCCGGACGTCACGAGGAGTTCCGGAATGGTCCGGAGATAAGAATTATATATAGGAAGTGCTATTTCGGCCATCGGGACAAGTTTCGGGGTCACCGGTATTGTACCGGGACCACCGGAAGGGTCCCGGGGGTCCACCGGGTGGGGCCACCTGCCCCGGGGGGCCACATGGGCTGTAGGGGGTGCGCCTTGGCCTGTATGGGCCAAGGGCACCAGCCCCAAGAGGCCCATGCGCCAAGAGATAAGGGAAAGGAAGAGTCCTAAAGGGGGAAGGCACCTCCGAGGTGCCTTGGGGAGGAGGGACTCCTCCCTAGCCGCACCCTTCCTTGGAGGAAGGGCCAAAGGCTGTGCCCCCCTCTCCCTTGGCCCTATATATAGTGGGGGGAAGGGAGGGCAACCATACCTAAGCTCTGGCGCCTCCCTCTCCCTCCCATGACACATCTCCCTCCTCCCGCAGCGCTTGGCGAAGCCCTGTTGGAATCCCGCTACATCCACCACCACGCCGCCGTGCTGCTGGATCTCCATCAACCTCTCCTTTCCCCTTGCTGGATCAAGAAGGAGGAGACGTCGCTGCTCCGTACGTGTGTTGAACGCGGAGGTGCCGTCCGTTCGGCGCTAGGATCATCGGTGATTTGGATCACGACGAGTACGACTCCATCAACCCCGTTCTCTTGAACGCTTCCGCGCGCGATCTACAAGGGTATGTAGATCTACTCCTCCCTCGTTGCTAGATGACTCCATAGATAGATCTTGGTGACACGTAGGAAAATTTTGAATTATTGCTATGTTCCCCAACAGACGGGTCATCGTCATCCTCGTACTTGGCGTCCTCTTGGTCTCGACAAAGATAAAACAGAAAGCAACGTTTGTTGTACATGGCGTCCAGGGGGCTTCGCGGGTCATCCTGCACGTGGCGATCTTGACGATTCCGAGGGTATCGGCGGAGGCCATGGTTCTCCTGATTGCACCAAGATGATCTAGCAGCAGCATGGGCGTCGGGAGGACACTGGCTGCAGAGAAGCTCGGGGTAGGGGAAGCAGCCACCATGGGGACCGAGAGGAGCTCGACTCCCCTTTGGCGTTGCAGGCTGCTGGTGGAGGAGACGGACGGCAGCGGCCTTCTGGTCGCCGGCAGGGGCGGCTGGAGCCGAGGAAGAAGGAGGCCGAGGCGCGGGGGTGCTTTGCGAGGAGAAGCAAGAGGAGAGGCGGCGTGGGAGGCAGGCACTACGGCATGGGCGAGCGCTGGTCGGAGAGGGCGCTGGTCTTGTCGAGGCCAGCAGCAGGGGTGCGCGGGCGTCGGGGCTCCTCCCTTGCGCTATGCCTGCGAGAGCTCGTGCCTCCTGCGAGCTGCAGCACAAGGAGGCAGGGAGAGGACCCTGGGCATGGGTGAGGGGACGGACAGCGACCGGTGCAGCGCTACGGCGATCGCAAGGCGCGGCGCTGGTTGTGGGGAAAAGGGAGGCCGATGCAGGGGTTCTTGCGTGCGTGGTCGAGCGAGAGGAGGGAGGAGATCGGGGAGAGAGCGAGAGAGATGGGAGTCGGGCGGCGCGTGCGATCTGCCTCTCTGGCGGCGCAAGGGGAAAGCGAGAGGGAGAGCTGGGGATTGGTTTTTTTAGCATCTGTAAAACTTTATTAAGTATCAAGTTTCAACGGAATACAGATGATATTGGGCAAAACATCTAGCCACACGTGGCGCCCAGAAGGGAGAGAGGAGGCCGCTTTGGCCAACGAATGGGCCTCAGCATTATGAATCCTCCTCTCATGAACTACTCGAATACAATCAAAAGAAACTCTTTGTGCTCTGAACTCCTCACAAATCATGGAGTAGCGGCATGGACCTCCAGTCTCCAGATTTGCGACCACCTCTGCACAGTCAGACGCCACACAAATAGACTAGAGGTTTAGGTCTGATGCTAGCGCCAGTGCTTCACTGCACGCTCGGGCTTCAAGAGTCGCCGGGTCGACGAGACCGTCGAAAACCATCGCCGAAGCCCCCAAGTACTGGCCAGTCTTGTCTCGGCATATAACAGCTTCAGCCCCTCGATCGCCTTTCCTGGATATGCCGCCATCCACATTCAATTTTGCATCACTCTCTTGTGGAGGGAGCCAACTAGCAGCGGAAGGTGCAGGAAAAGCACACGCACTAGTTCTAGCCTCCTGTGCTTCTTGGGCATTCACATGCAGGTCTCTAGCATATCCTTGGGCGTTGGGGCGCTGATCTTCTACCATCTCCAGCTCCTCCAAAAATTTATTGACAAAGCAATGAGTACTCATAGGACTCTGGAATTGATCATCATGTATGGCTCGCCTCCGGACCCACCAAATAGCCCACATAGTCACCAGAACTTGGGTAAGTTCCACCGTAGGTAAGGTATCCATTAGCCAAAACAGCCACAGCTTAGCATCCTCCGCCCTGTTTGAAATGATCACTTCTGTTACCTCCTCTTCCGCAAGTGCCCACACACATTTGGCCATATGACATTTGAATAGTGAGTGTCTCCAGTTATCAACGGCCGCATGGCAAATCGAGCACTCGGCCGTGTCCGCCATGGATCTCTTCTACCGGACGTCCCCTGTTGGCAAAGACGTTTTAGATAGGCGCCAAGCAAAAACGCGGATTTTAGATGGTACTTGTGCCTTCCAAATCTTGGACCATGACTTGTGAACAGCCCCCACATTAGAGTGTCCTGTGTTATGCTCTAACCAGTCAGTACGTTGCTGTTTTGTTGCTGCTAACAAGTTGTATGCTGACCTCACCGTAAACACCTCTTTCTTCTCATAGTGCCACGCCCAGAAGTCAGCTTGTGCCCTCGAACTGATAGGTATATTCTGAATTGCTTCTTTGTCCATCGCATAGAAGTGAGTATCCAGCATATTGCTGTTCCACGCTAGTGTAGTTTGATCGATTAGCTCAGACACCATCACCGGCGGGTTGTTTGTCTTGACACACACTGGCCGGAGCTTGAAGTCCCGGGGGATCCAGTTGTCGTGCCAAATCTCTGTATCTTCTCCTATTCCAATTCTCTTTATTATACCAAGCTTCAAGGTGTCCCTGCCTTCAATGATTGACCGCCAAACTTGCGACGGGGACTTGCCCACTTCCGCCTCCAGAACCGTGCAAGTAGGATAGTACACCACCTTCAAGATCCGGGTGCTCAAGGTCTTAGGTTCTTGCAGGAGTCGCCACGCCTGACGAGCCAAGAGCGCTAGGTTAAAAAGCTCAATATCGCGGAAGCCCATCCCGCCCATAAACTTCGGCTGTGACATGACCTCCCACGACACCTAGGCTGCCTTCCTTTCTCCCTTTTTAGAACCCCACCAGAATTTCCGAAGCAGGCCGTTTATATGTTGGCACAAACCCCGTGGCAGTTTGAAACATGCCGTAGAGTATGTTGGGATAGCTTGGGCCACCGACTTAATAAGAACCTCCTTACCCCCCACTGAAAGAGTTTTTTCCATCCATCCCTGCACTTGTTTCCAGATTTTATCCTTAAGGAATTTGAAGGAGCCCTCCTTAGCTCGCCCCACATCAGAAGGGAGCCCAAGATACTTTTCGGACAGTTTCTCATTCTAAACATCAAGCACCACTTTGACCTCTTCCCTCAAGTTCTCAGGGCAGCCCTTGCTAAAGAAAATAGAGGACTTCTACTTGTTTATGCGTTGTCCAGAAGCTGCACAGTACCTCTGCAAAAGCAAATCAACCCTGGTGGCCATAGCTAGGGTATCATGAAAGAACAATAAACTATCATCCGCAAACAGGAGATGATTCACCTGGGGAGCATTTGGGGCCACTTGAATTCCTGGGATGCTATCATCATGGTTGAGGGATTTGAGTAAACATGACAGGCCCTCAGCTGCTAGCAAAAAAAGATATGGGGAAATTGGGTCCCCCTGCTGGATACCTCCTGATGGCTTGAACTCGTCAAGCTTCCCACCATTGAACATCACAGCAAAAGACACTGATGTGACACATCTCATGACTGTCTCAGTGAAACTAGCACTAATCCCAAGCTTCAGCATGACTGCCTTCAAGTAAGACCACTCAAGACGGTCATACGCCTTCATCATATCCAGCTGGGGATTGGGTAGGGTTAGAGCAGGGGCCGGCTGGGCCTGCGGGATGGCCCTGGGCCAAAAGGGCATAGGCGCAGATGGCTGGGAGGCCCAGCTGGGCTGCGGGGAAGCAGGCTGCCTGGCCGCTGGGCTCTGCTCTCTTAACCTCTCTCAATTTCCTTTAACATAAAGTAAAGAGAGGAGAAAAAATGGAAAAGGAGGGGTTAGAGAAAACATTTGGGCATGCGGTTAAATCTCCCGGACTCATAAAAATGAGTTCGTTCCGAGAAAATGCATTTGGCACCGCTTGGAAGGATTGCATTCAAATAATTTTGAATGTGATTCAAATAAGTTGAATTAACAAAACATTTTTGGAGAGTCCAAAAATGTTCGGAATTTTGTGGAGATCGGGAAAGCGATGAAAGAAAAAGTGATTCCAAATTGATGGAATATTTATAATAGCTCCCTAAATATTAGGAGGATATGTTATAAAGAGAACTCACTCTTCCCTCGATTTAAATGGATCGAAGATCCACACAATTTATTTAGTTGAGATGCAAAAGATTTATGACATGGCATGATGACATGATGCAATGCAAAAATAAAAGGAGCATGCAAAAATAAAACACACGGAGAAACCCGGAACCTATGGAAGTCTTCTCGAGCATCGGTCTTGGGGCGTCACAACACTCCACCACTACGAGAGGATCTCGTCCCGAGATCTAGGATGGCACCGGAGGGAAAACGGAAGAGGAAGACAAACGGTAAAACTAAGTTGCTTCTTTGACAAACGAGTGAAACCAAAGAACCTTGAGATGATGAACATATTGAAGAAAGAATGCAACGGAGAAGAACGAAGTTGAAAGCACTCCGGTAGGGAAGGGGATCAAGGAAGACCAAATTCGGGCAGCACTCCGGTTGAAAAAATGATAAGAAACTTTATAAGATGAAAAGAAGTTGAGCAGAGGACACAACACTCCTGTTAAATGGCTAATCAAAGGAAAGAACATGATCTGGCAAAACAAGAAGATGGGTTGAAGAGAGTGACATCACAATGCCTCCGGAAGAACTGAGATGATGGAATAGAATGAACGGAGGAGAAAACAATATCTTCTACCTCGAATGAGCTTGAAAGCATCTTGAAGAGAAGGGTCGAACGGAGTTGTTGGAAAACCAACAACGAAAAGAGTAAACTTGTTGTGGTCTTATGGAAAACATCTCAAAACTATGAGGTGAAATTCTGCCACTAACGGAAACGATAGATTGGATTGATATCAACAAGGAGACGAGAACTTATTTCACCGGGAGGATAAATGAAGAGCTTGGGTCATTTATAAGCATCATAATTAGCAACACTAGTCGTCAACCCGTGCAACTGCACGGGCTAGAAATTTTGTATTATATATAAGAAAGTTGTGACAAATTGGAAATGGCAAGCAATAATATGAATATGTTGCTATAGGTTATTATTATTACACATGCATGTGTACCTTGATCCTTGCTTGGACATAGGGTCCGATGAAGTTACATTGCTTCGACTACTCATATTGTTTGTGTCAAAGTGTGCCACCATGGCATAAATATTGTCGTTGCATAATGGGAAACCACGTCATATTTATCGATGATATGTGGAAATAGGGATGAGTTACTTTATGAAGATATAAAACGATGTATGGGTTACGTTGGTGGAAAATGTTGTTACGAACACAAATGCAGTTGCATTTATCATGCATTCGCGATGAAGTGCGCTATTGTGGCATATATCTTCCTTTTTGCCACAGAAGCATGGTAGAATTATAAAGAGAGTATGTTTCTATAGACATTTCAAAAAAGAGATTTGTGTATAGTCTCATTATACTGTAAGGACCATATATTATTCAGATTAGAAGTTCTTGTCTCTACCACATATTTATATTTTCTATACATACTAATATCTATACCGCATAGACAATCATGTAATTATATGAGATCTTTGTGGTGCATGATAAAGCCAGATTACTTTTGTTATTGCAGCAATTTATAAGTATTTAAATATATACTAATAGCTAGTTTCTTCTGTGTTATAAGGACAAAATAAGACATGCATAGACATGCATGTACGTATTAGAAATATTCTTCTCCAAATGTATCATGTGAATCCATGTAAGCCACGAATCGTGTGCATATCAGGCAAAGCAGTTTTTTTGTAAAAACAATACATAACACTAATCGACGGAGACACCGCTACCTTGCACATAGTGATATAGGATGGAATTGAATCTGATCCGCTCCTTTCCAACTTAATCGAGTAATGTGTACTTCTCATAAATAGGCATGTACATACTAATTTTTCTTTTGATCAAACGCTTGGTATATTAATGATCACATTATACATTTATGTAACATTTCTTACTTGTGAAATCTTTTACAAATTGGAATATAGGAATTTTATTAATACCTAGAAGAAATACTACTATTCGGAACATATAATAACTGGTACTATACTTTTTTTTAATATTGGTACTATACTTAATTGGACCAAAAGTTACACATATTTTTGATTAGTTCATTTTTTCTACAGATTTATCGGCGCCATTATTTCTCTATGGTTGACATGTATATGAACTACTGTCTGTATATATTGATCTGCATTTAGACAAATATCAGGGACAAACACACATACTGTTTAGCACGTGTAGTTGTAAAGGTAGAATACTAATTTCTAGTATTAAGCAAATATATTTATAAGATCTTACTACAATGTATATGGAGTGAGAATCAGAGAAATAACCAAGTGTTGTGCAAGGATCATTCTGACTATCCAGTGGCAGAATAGAAATAGGATGCTAAGCCTGGGGAGAATACTTATGTCCTATAAACCTGCAAATAAGAAGCATGCATTCACCATATATTAGAATTCCAAATTTTATAGTTCCTTTGCATGTTGGAAATAAGCTTTGCCCCTTGTGATGTGGATTATCACGTAGAATGGAAAGAGGAGAAAAAAATTATGGCTTAGCAGAATCAATGAGGGAAAGCACTACATGTAAAGTATCAAAACGTTGTGATAGCAAGAACCCCACCAGATTTGAACTCGTGCTCTTAGTATGACATGAAAAGAGGGGCTACTCTCCAATCGAGGTGAAAATAGTAGAACTTTGAACTTACATATATACGCTTAAAAATTCTAAAAGCAAATGGTCAAAAACTCAGAATAGCTTGAGCGGGCACTACTTGCTAACTCAAGCACATTGCAACACAGTATTAAGTCAAGATTTTGCAACCGAGAGGGAAAGTCAAAAAAATAAATAAATAAGGATTCTAATCAAACCTGTGAATCCAAGCTAGTATCTAACTATTGTATTGCTCATAGTTTTGCATACACCATGGAACGTACGATACATAGCATGTTGAAAAGATCCAAAGGGGCAGATCCAAACCATCACGACCGTCAAATCATATTATCTAGCGGTTGAAATCGCTCCAATGTTGAGCACCAAACATGTTTAATGCTCTAATTACCTACCACTGCCATTGGTTATAAACACATTCTGACTCAACGCTATCCCATGAAATCTGTCATGTAATTAATATCCTACCATTCCCGCAAAAAAGAAATTTATATCTTACCAAATACCAACGTGCAACAGATATATCTTACCTAATATAACGTGCAACTAATATCCTACCTAATATAAACGTGCATTGCACGTATATTATTACTAGTAGAAGATAAAGGCATAGTGCTAGGAGATCATCTCTCAGAGCAATCATCGCTGACATAAACCTTCTGTTAAATCGCATGTCTAAATAGAACCTAGAGGTCTTTTACTTTTCCTTTATATGGAACCTTCATTTTGACCTTTGGGGACTATAGCCGCCTCAAATATGCAACTTTTTTTTTCTCGAAATTTTAGTATAGTTTAGTAGGAGCCTTTCCTGGTGTTCCATAAAAATAGCAAAGGGCATATTTCCTTTAGCCTACATATATATAAAAACAAAAACGTCGTTCCTTAATTATTATTCAAACTGAAAACACATACTATCTTTAAAAGCAAAGATGTACCTTATGTGAGAATCATGCATGTGTTATTTCTAATCAGTTAGGCAATAAAATAATAGCATCGTATCATTAGATAAATTATTTTTCAACTGAATCAGACACGTGGGGTTTGACAAAATTAAAAGTATATGCGAAGATGTTAAGAAGAAAATGTCAATATATAAAAATTGTTTCCATAGGCAGATGTGAATTCCGTACAAAAATAGGTCTGTTCGCTTTACAAAAGTTCTAGTGAAACCAAACTCCTGAGTTACTACATGTAGAGCTCAAAAATATCAGATATAGAGTATAAAATGAGAATGGAATACAAAGTGCGTCTTACAGAAATTATAAGATCTTTTTAATAGCTTCCTACAATATTACATAGCATACACAACAATGAGGCATCAAATGAATCAGTATTCTAAATATGTAAAGAAGAATAAGAAACACAAAGTAGCTGCTGCTCGAGCAACTACTACATGCAAATACAATGCTTGAGAATTTTCAAGCGTTCTGTTCGCTTTTTACCCAGATTCAGCATGGATTAAAAAACCACAGTACTTAATTCCGTGTATCCTAAATTCAAGCGTCATGTTCGACGAATTTCACCATAGATTTACATGCCTGTGGACTTGTAGAACCAACAGCGCACTCTACAACATCTGACAGATAAATCGATCTGCTTTCCGTTCGCTGTAGGTTCTTCATTGGGAAGCAGCACGATCCACTTTAGACCACCATCAGTAGACCTGATCCTACGCTGCATCGCATTGTTATATCGCAGTCAGCTCGGAACTTATGTCAAGGAGAATAGTTAGACGATGGATTTGATATTTGGCCTTTTTTAGATCAGAAACGTGTGTGTACTTTGTAGCTGTCAGCAGGTGGAAGGCGCGTCCTGACAAAGAGGCATATTGCATCCTAAATTCAAGCACCATGTTCGAAAAAATTCAGTATAGGTTTACTTGCCTGTGGACATGTAGAACCAACATCAATCCCGACAAAATCGGACAGATAAATCGATCTGCTCTCCGTTCGCTGTAGGTTCTCCAATGGGCCGCAGCACGATCCACTTTAGACCACCTGATCCTACGCTGCATCTTGCAGTCAGCTCCGAACTTAACCCAGAAGAATAGTTAGACGATGGATTTGATAGTTGGCCCTTTTTTAGATCAGAATTGTGGGTGTACTTTGAAGCTGGCAGTAGGTGCAGGGCGGCTCGGCGATCCTGACAAAGATGAGATCGATCGGGGTCGCTAATAATCCCTTGTACCACCTGCGTTTGGGATCCTTTGTGGTTCGCCGATGGTCATGCCTCAAGATGGCAATGGGGCCCCAAAACCCGCGTCCTTGTGGGTTTTTACCCTATTAGGAGATGGGGATAGGCGACTTTTTATCCCCACGGGGCTGCTCGTGGGTACATTATAAAACCCGGCATGTTTCGCGGGTTTAAACCTGTTTGAGTACTACCCGAATCCGAAACCCGACAAAACCCGTCAAAATACATTATTCAGCACGCACCGATCCATCTTGACTCAAGTGGCCCAAATCCACACTGCCCGAGCAGCCGAGCCCCACGGCGTCGAGGCCCTGGAGTACAAACCAACCCCTCGCTCGGTCGCTGCAGTGTTGCTCGCTCTATAGGACTCTCTCTCCCGCACAACACGACACCTAAACCTAGACCTAGGTCCCCCAGCCGTCGCCTGCTGCTGTAATATGCTCATGTTTTTCTTCCAAATGTTGCTGTTTTCATTGACTGCTCATGGGGACGGGTTCCCCGTGGGTTTTGAAAACCCGATGGGTTTAGGGGACGGGCAAAAATTTAACCCCACGCGTTGATGGGGACGGGGACGGGTTTGCGATTTTTCTCGTGGAGATGGGTTTGGGCAAGCAAAACCCGATGGGTTTCGTCCCCGTTGCCATCTTGAGTCATGCCGAGCACCGAGTGCACTTGATGGCGATGGGATCGAGGGAAGAGACGAATTGAAGGAGGTGGGGTCGAGGGAGATGTTTTTCCTATTTTAGGGGGAGATATCTTTCCTTTCTGTTTTTGCGTGATTGTTTTCCTTTTTCAATCGCCAGAAGATTTTATTGACAGATCTATTTCCTTTTTCTTTTCATCACGGGATTTTACATGAAAGGAGGCTATCTGTTTTTTAGCATGGAAGGGAAGAGACGAATTGAAGGAGGTGGGGTCGAGGGAGATGTTTTTCCTATTTTAGGGGTAGATATCTTTCCTTTCTGTTTTTGCGTGATTGTTTTCCTTTTTCAATTGCTAGAAGATTTTATTGACAGATCTGTTTTGTTTTTCTTTTCATCACGGGATTTTACATGAAAGGAGGCTATCTTTTTTTTAGCATGGAAGGAAGATATCTTTTTTAAAGTAACCGATGGATGCTTTGTTTGTTTGTTAAGCCAATCTTGACCGTGTCGCATTCCTTTATTTTGTACGGGGCCATACATGCTACCATTGATTGCAATTAGTTTTTTCTCTTGGAGATGGATTATTTGTTTGTTGAACGTGTCTGCTTTAATTATGGACGGACCATCTGTGTAACACATGTTTACATTTTATCTTGGACGTTAATTCTATAATCTAACGGTGTAATTAATTTTGATGATGTGGATTAATGAGAAGGCCTTAAAAGGTGCCTCCAATTAGTAAATATAAGATTCCCAATGGAAGGCTTTCGGTGAAATATAAACCAAGATACTCCGATGAAGAGAACGATGGATTGAGAAGAGCTCATGCTCGAAGAAATTATGGGTTTAACTATCTCATTCCTGACAACTTGCGAATCATGAAACACGAAAGAAATTGTCAAAATGACATAACACCACCTGAAAAGATAAGGTAGAAGGAATTGCACTCTGGATTGCACGAAGAAGAATATTTGAGCTCCTCTGAAAAGAATCTTGATGAACGCTTTGAGAAGGAAATAAATCCTTGATGAACCATCATGTAGAACCTCCATGAAGAACTCCAGCAACAAAAGAATGATCACACGAAAAGAAGGATGAAAGAATAAGGTTGAAGCCTTGCGATGATTTAGATGGAGCTTCAAGATGCTATAATTGAGAGAGCTTGGAATTCCGGGAAGAAAAGATGAAACAATTGAAATCGAGAATTTATTCATCATGAACAAACTGCGAAGGAAGGAATTGATTACTTGGGTGAAACAAGAATAATAATTACATTATGTGTATCCTTCACCAATTTAATTGATGACAAGCAACGAATTTGGCATACTACTTATACTCGTTGAAAAGGATTAAGAGAGATTTAGCATAACTTGATAAGGTCTTCAAGAAACCACCGGTAGGATTGAAAAGAATGAATGAATTGATGTGATAACGAATGGAAGAAGAAACTTGGAAGAAACCACCGTAAGAATTAAGAAACGATCAAGGAAAAGATAGCAAAACACCGGGGAAAAATTGGGAAAACGAATGAAGATACTTGAGGGAAATTAGATGCTAGCGAACGAAGAGATCATGAACTAATTAGAGGATATTTGATCGTTGCACCTGTGAGATTTGGAGAACGAGAGCTGAAAGCTGGAATGAATAATCCTGAGATGATGACCTTCGGAGAATCAAATTGAAAAGAATCTTGAATTGCTCCGGATAGGTGGAAAGAATTCTCACAATTGAAAACAATTATGAGAGAATGGCAATAAGTTAGAGCCATGAATCTTGAATAGAATGGAGCAAGATATGGAGGAAAAATTCTTCTTCGGTCTTCAAATGTTGAGAATGACGATGAGAGATAGCACCATGAATTGTTGAGATACTACGGGATGACGAATAGAAAGGTTGAACCAAACGATGAAAAGAATTTGAAAGATCTAGGAGAGACACATATGATTGATGATAATTCATTCTTACATCAAACTTTGAAAAGAAATTTGAGGATAGCTCTGGGAAAATAAGAAGAGTCAGGTAAGATCCTGGGAAAAGACCTGTGGATTAGGGCCCACTCAAAGAAACACCGTTGAAATGATTTAAAAGAGAGGTTGCACCGGTTAAATTAAATGACTTGAATGAGATAACATCCTCGAAAGAGCTTGAACGAATGTAGAGTGGAAACACGAATCTTCGAGATATCTTGAGCACTCCGGAACAATTGAATAGTGAGAAGTGGAAGATTAAGAGGTGCACCGGCATGAGGAGGTATTTGAAACGAGGAAAAAGGATATGACCAACAAAGCTTGACTTGAAACCACCGGAGATGAAAAGAATGAAGAATGATGAACGTGTAGAGCATCTTCACGAGAACCGCCATGTAAGAATATTGACGGAACAGAATGGGGAGACTTCATATCCATAAGATGGATGCTTGATTAAGACATCTGAGTGCTTGAGGAAAAAGGGTGGGCGGGCGGGAAAAACAAACGCAGCTTGGGACGAATGAAACAAACAACGTTGAGAAGAACTGATAATTGATCTTGCGAATGTTGACGTGATCGGATCCACTTGAAGAGAGACACACCGGTTGAACAAGATTGGCATAACAATCTCGATTATCAAGAAGGATTAGTATTCGCATAGTAGTATGAGAACACCGCTTAGGAAAGGTATGGAATCAACTCTTGACTTCGAAGCAACTCGAATACCACAGCTCAAAAACAAAAAACAAAGGATTTGCTTGCGGAATAAGCCGGAACAAACATATGATAGAGATTTCGTCCGAAGTTTTCGTGGTGGGGCCTACATGGGCTCGATCGTACAACACCATCATGTACAAGGCAGTGCACATGACATACGAAGCGTCCCCGAGTCAGCGTAGCCAAGGACTCTTTAAGACACAATGAGACCACTGTAAAACCAACCGTGGATAGGCGGACCACTAGACGTCGAACCCCAATTTCATATCATACATCTGTCGGAAAGATATCCTAAGAGCTACTTGAATTCCCACTTATAAACTCCCGAAATTTCACGGTTATGCAATCAGGTGTTGGGGATACAGGGCAAGCATAATATCTCACCCAAAACTACACAAATCCTACATCCAGCTGTATCCATCCTTCAACAAATAACCAAGAAACCTTCGGAAATATATACCTCAACCTTCGAAAAGCATCCGTTATACGAGTTATGGAAATACTCCCGAACCCCCGCCCCAGTACTGGGTGGCGTCGAGGTTATCTCACCAACAACTGCATAAAAGAGATTTTCGATGTCGGCGAAACTCAAGTATTCCAGAACTGCAACAATAAAATTGTGACGACAACACCTCGGAGCTCAACTCCCTAGGACACTGCCACAACCCCTAAATGTCAGGAGGCAGCAAGAACAATGTTCTCGTCACAAAACCATCGGAACGATTCCAAGATTCCCCTGTGATCCTAAATTTTTTTAGTGAAATTTGAGAAGAGAAGATTCAAAACTCTACGTCAGGATGCCTCACCAGAGCGACGAAGGGACTGAGGAGTAAAAAGAATCCTACTCTCCGATATATATAATCCTATAAGACTCAAAACATTTTTCTAGACACAACAACGCCAGCGATTCGATCAAGCAGGGGGCTCCTAAGTCGGGGAAGGCTCTGATTACCAACTTGTGACGCCCTCGATGCGGCTATATCTCCCACATGTCGAAGCACGACTTAGAGGCATAACCGCATTGAAAGAAATGTCGCAAGTGAGGTAATATTCACACAACCCATGTAATACATAAGGGAAAGAGATACGTAGTTGGCTTACAATCGCCACTTCACACAATACATGAATAAAACATTACAACATCCAGATACAATCAAGGTCGGACTACGGAACCAAAAATAAAAGAAGACTACCCCAAATGCTACACAGATCCCCGATCGTCCCAACTGGGCTCCACTACTGATCAACTGGAAAGGGAACAACAAACGAACACGGACTTCATCGAGCTCCTCCTTGAGCTCAGTTGCGTGACCTGCACAGTTTCATCGGCACCTGCAAGCTGGTTTTGGAAGTATCAGTGAGTCACGGGGACTCAGCAGTCTCACACCCTCGCGATCAAGACTATTTAAGCTTATAGGAAGGGTAAAAGGTATGAGGTGGAGAGCGAGCGACTAGCATATATGGTGGCTAACATATGCAAATGAGAGCGAGAAGAGAAGGCAAAATCACGGTCGAACAACTATGATCAAGAAGTGATCCTAGAACAACCTACGTCAAGCATAACTCCAACACCGTGTTCACTTCCCGGACTCCGCCGAGAAGAGACCATCACAGTTACACACGCAGTTGATGCATTTTAATTAAGTTAAGTGTCAAGTTCTCTACAACCGGACATTAACAAATTCCCATCTGCCCATAACTGCGGGCACGACTTTCGAAAGTTCAAATCCCTGCAGGGGTGTCCCAACTTAGCCCATCACAAGCTCTCACGGTCAACGAAGGTTATTCCTTCTCCTAAGACAATCCGATCAGACTCGGCATCCTGGTTACAAGACATCCTCGACAATGGTAAAACAAGTCCAGCAAGACCGCTCGATGCGCCGACATCCTGATAGGAGCTGCACATATCTCGTTCTCAGGGCAACACCGGATCAGCGCTCCATATAACTAAAACCAGCCCTCAAGTTTCCCCGAGGTGGCGCTGCAAAGGACTCTAGTTCGGACCAACACTTAGACAAGCACTGGCCGGGGGGGGGGGGAAAGATGACCCTTGGGATGCGCGACTCCCAAGGGAAAAAGGCTAGGTGGCGAATGGTAAAACCAAAGTTGGGCCTTGCTGGAGGAGTTTTATTCAAAGCGAACTATCACGGGGTTCCCATTATAACCCAACCGTGTAAGGAAAGCAAAATCTGGGAACATAACACCGATATATATGACGGAAACTAGGGCGACAAGAGTGGAACAAAACACTAGGCATAAGGCCGAGCCTTCCACCCTTTACCAAGTATATAGATGCATTAATTAAATAAGAGATATTGTGATATCCCAAAAAATATCCATGTTCCAACAAGGAACAACTCCAATCTTCACCTGCAACTAACAACGCTATTAGAGGGGCCGAGCAAAGCGTTAACATAGCCAAACAACGGTTTGCTAGGACAAGGTGGGTTAGAGGCTTGGCTTAACAATATGGGAGGCATGATAAGCAAGTGGTAGGTATCGCAGCATAGGCATAGCAAAAGAGCGAGCATCTAGCAAGCAAAGATAGAAGTGATTTCGAGGGTATGATCATCTTGCCTGAAATCCCACAAGGAAGAAGAACGAGTCCATGAAGAAGATAAGCGGACGTAGACGAACGGATCCTCACAAACGCGATGTTATCGGAACTAACCCGAAGAAGCAACACCGGAATGAAAGCAAACAACATAGTAAACAACCACCACATAAGCATGACACGATGCGCAAACAAGTATGATGCATGTCCGGTTTAATGAAGCATGGCAAGGCAAAGGGCACAAACAAAATTACAAGTTAAGTGGAGCTCAATATGCAACGGGTTGCATATTGACGAACACCACATCAATTATTTAGTTCTCTCCCGGTTAGGTACTCAACAATATTAAAGGTTGGTTAACATGGCAAGAGGTGAAACATGAGTGAAAATACGCAACTAGGCATTTTAAATGAGGCCGGAAACAACAACAAAAATTCCGGTATATCCTCATGTGCATTAGCAATTTAAAGCAAACAACAATTTTAAACATCTTAAAGTTGTTAACATGATGCGGATGACATGATCAAGTTTATGCAATTTTATTAAAAGTTAACATGCACGTGATGAGAGCATTTGTGACCGTGGTAGAAAGAAAGGGGTTCCACTGTGACGAAACGGAAATGATGCCGCGGCAACATTCCGATGATCCGGTAGCTCACGGGGATACCGGTGCAAAAGGAAGTGGGTGTGAGCGAGTAAAGCAAGATGGTGGGGTGATCCCGGTAACCGGGTTCCCACGGGTTAAGGGCAAATGAGGAGGGCCGAGCAAGCAGTGACTTGACCATGGTGCAAACATGGGCATCTCATATAATACATCACATGCATACGGTCCACAGGCATCATTTCGGCGGTTATACCTTCCAAAGATGCATTTACGAAGAGGTTCGAGTTCGGCAAAGGAAGTAGGCATTCTCGCGATGGTAGTGGTACACGGACGTCGTGGAAGTAGTTGTTCTCGCACGCTCTAGGGTCGACGGTAGAGGTTCTCGTGATAGCGGTAGTGGTACATGTTTATCGTTGCACGAGTTTCTGTAGATGTTCATGTCATCGATGTCGTGGTACTTGGGGTCTTCGGACTTTCTGGTCCCGTTCTTGCGACGGTAGTCTTTCACGTTCGTTCAGAGTGGTACTTGATGACTCCAATGTCTTCGGGGCGACGGTAGTTATACACGGTCCACGAGACGTCGATCGTTCGGGGTCTGACTTGCGGTTCTTGCCGACATGAGTGGTACTTGGCGTTTTCGTGTAGACAAACTTGGCGCATCCGAAGGGTCACACTGGTCTTCGTGGGAACTTGGTGAATCCGAGGTCTCCTGCGTAGTGGTACACACACGTAGATTGACTTGACGGGTCATCGTCATCCTGCTACTTGGCGTCCTCTTGGTCTCGACAGAGATGAAATGGTAAGCAACGGTTGTGGTACATGGCGTCCATGGGGCTTCACGGGTCATCCCGCACTTGGCGATCTTGATGATTCCGAGGGTATCGGCGGAGGCCATGGTTCTCCTGATTGCACCAAGATGATCTAGTAGCAGCAAGGGCATCGGGGAGGACACTGGCTGCAGAGAAGCTCGGGGTAGGGGAAGCAGCCACCATGGGGACCGGGAGGAGCTCGACTCCCCTTTGGCGTTGCAGGCTGCTGGTGGAGGAGACGGACGACAGCGGCCTTTTGGTCGCCGGCAGGGGCGGCTAGTGCCGAGGAAGAAGGAGGCCGAGGCGCGGGGGTGCTCTGTGAGGAGAAGCAAGAGGAGAGGCGGCGCGGGAGGCAGGCACTCCGGCATGCACGAGCGCTGGTCGGAGAGGGCGCTGGCCTTGTCAAGGCCGGCAGCAGGGGTGCGCAGGCGTCGGGGCTCCTCCTTTGCGCTATGCCTACGAGAGCTCGCGCCTCCTGCGAGCTGCACCACAAGGAAGTAGGGAGAGGACCCTGGGCGCGGGTGAGGGGACGGACGATGACCCGTGCAGCGCTACGGCGACCGCAAGGCGCGACGCTCGTTGCGGGGAAAAGGGAGGCCGACACAGGGGTTCTTGCGTGTGTGGTCGAGCGAGAGGAGGGAGGAGATCAGGGAGAGAGCGAGAGAGATGGGAGTCAGGCGGCGCGTGCGATCTGCCTCTCTGGTGGCGCAAGGGGAAAACGAGAGGGAGAGCTGGGGATCGGGTAGGTTTAAAGCAGGGGCCGGCTAGGCCTGTGGGATGGCCTTGGGCCAAAAGGGCCTAGGCGGAGATGGCTGGGAGGCCCATCTGGGCTGTGGGGAAGCAGGCCGCCTGGCCGCTAGGCTCTGCTCTCTTAACCTCTCTCAATTTCCTTTAACAGAAAGTAAAGAGAGGAGAAAAAATGGAAAAGGAGGGGTTAGAGAAAACATTTGGGCATGCGGTTAAATCTCCCGGACTCATAAAAATGAGTTCGTTCCGAGAAAATGCATTTGGCACCGCTTGGAAGGATTGCATTCAAACACTTTTGAATGTGATTCAAATAAGTTTGAATTAACAAAACATTTTTGGAGAGTCCAAAAATGTCCGGAATTTTGTGGAGACCGGGAAAGCAATGAAAGAAAAAATATGGGCAAAGTTTGAGGTCAAGATGTGAGATAACAAAGGCCTGGGGGAATTACTTGCAAGTGTGTTTTGGTGATTCCAAATTAATGGAATATTTATAATAGCTCCCTAAATATTAGGAGGATATGTTATAAAGAGAATTCACTCTTCCCTCAATTTAAATGGACCGAAGATCCACACAATTTATTTAGTTGAGATGTAGAAGATTTATGACATGATGGCGTGATGACATGATGCAATGCAAAAATAAAAGGAGCAATCAAAAATAAAACACACGGAGAAATCCGAAACCTATGGAAGTCTTCTCGAGCATCAGTCTTGGGGCGTCACAGTTCCCCCAACCCCGAAGAACCAAGTCCTTGAACGGTCTAGCTAGTTCAATGTATCTGGTTCAACCCCTTTAGCATGCAGGTCATTCTCAGTTTTGTCCCACAATGGTCGGGCTTTGAGGTAGCCACCTAACCCCGTGCGATGGTGATACTTCTTCTTTGCATCATTTATCTTGTTTGTCTCTGACATCTTCTTACTCTTGTCCGATGTCTTGTAGGCCACAAATGCCGGCCAGTGATCTCTTATCTTCTCAAATCGACCGGTGAATTCTGGAGTCTTCCTTTGTCGATATACGATGATTTCAACTCATTCTTCCACCTCCTGAATAGATCTGCCATCTTCTTAAGAGCATGAGCCTTGACCAATGGCTCTATAACTGGCTTATCCGAATCCTCCTCTGGAGGTAGGGTCAAATTTTCCTGCAGTGAGATCCAAAGATCATCTTTCAGTCTATTGTTGACATAAGGAACTTGAGGGTCTTCGTTCTTAGGCTTATTCCATTGCTGGATGCTGATCGGGATCATGTCCCAAACAATAGCCCTGTACTGAGAAGAAAATGCTTCCTTGGTCCGCCAGGGTTCAATCGGTTGGCCATCATTCACGATTGCTATGATCGTGAACCTTTCATCCTGGCACAACCTTTTCTTCGGGCCTTGTGTCGTTACTGAAGTTTGGCTCGATCCGGAGGGCTAGAAAAGAAGAAAGAATAGTTAATATATGTACATAACAAAACAATTAATGCATCAATTGGCTAGTCAGCATAGGCTTAATCAATATATATACCTCGCCAGACTTTGCAACAGCTCCCTCCTTCGTTCGGTCACCGGAGCCGTCATCATGGTCTCCTTCCACCGGCATTCGGTCACCGGAGCCATCATGATCATGTCCTTCCTCCTCCATATAGGAGCCTTCACCCTCTCCTTCCAGACCATCGGTGTCGTTGAGATACGACAAGACATCACCTCCGCCGAGGATTATGTCCCCCAAAAACTGTTCTTTTTCCAAGTCTCTTTGCTCCATAGTTTCTAGAAATATTACAACATGGAAATTAATATACAAACATGAGAGATGGATATATTAGTGGAAAACATAGAGCTAGCTAGCTAATCACAACAAGGAATGTTAATTAGTGGCCTCGAAGCGTCTACGGTTTGGGGTGGCCTCGACGACAACGCTCTTTTAACTTGGTAAATTTGGGTGGCCTCGGCAACGATTCTAGGGTTTGGGGTGGCCTCGACGCTTTTATGGTTTGGGGTGGCCTCGGCAACGCTTCTAGGGTTTGGGACGGACCGCCTCTCTCATGAATGTCCGAAGTCTGGACCAACAAGGGATTTAACAAAATGGCACCATTCTGGATGTGCAGAAAATGGTCCTATTTTTCCTGATCCCATCTACCCTTCTATATGTGTCACAGCCCCAGTTCAGCCCTTGCTTGACTTTGCTTGTTCATCATGCCATCATGTTTAAATTCCAAAGAAATTTGAAATGGGGATTGTTGAAACCCTAGCACCAAATGAAATTTAACTAGGGTTCAATAAAAATATTTTCAATAACCCAGAATGCCTTTTGGAAATGTTCATGATTTCTGTTAAAGGTGAAAACCTCTTCCAAAAATGATGAACATATTTATAGGCTATTCCTAGATTTTTTGAATCAAATCTTAAGCTATTTGACTTTGGGCATTTAAACACTATTAATAACTTAAATGCTCAAATAATGTTGGAACTATTTTTGGGCCACTGAAATAATTCAGCAAGTGTCCATGAATATTTTCAGGATTTTAGGAAATGCCTTGGTATTTTTCCTAAGCTCAAAATAGAGGCAAATAAATAGAAAACAAAAACAGAAAGCAAAGATAGAGAGAACCTACCTGGTGGGCCAGCCGGCCCACCACTGTAGCAGCCCAGCCGGGCAAAGCCAGCCCGGCCCACCAGGGGCAGCACTGTCTTCTTCCTCCTGCCAGGAGGAGAAGGAGCTGCGTGCCCGATGGCCGGCGAGCCGCGCTGGCTCCTCCCTACCTGCATGCCCCCCCCCTCGACTGCCTGGTCGCCGCCATGCACACCCCCCGACCCCCTCGTCCTCTCTCACTCTCTCCCGACCTCTTCCCCCTCCTCTGCTTCCTCTCCCTCTCTAGCCCGAGCACAGCCACGGCCGCCCCGTCATAACACTGCAGCCACCGGCCCTACCGCGCCTCGTCGACGTGTCCATGACCTCCGCCTCGATGCCCTCGTCCTCCTCGTAGACTCGCTCGACGCCGGACGCCCCAAAATGTCGCCCCTGACCTCATCTTCATCGTTCGGCCGCTGAGATTGCCGGCGACCTCCCATCTTCATCAGCCTCTCCCCGACCTCGCCGACCCGCTCGTCGTGACCGTGGTGAGCTACTGGCCATTCCCCCCTCTCCGTTCTCTTCCTCGCGTGCCGTAGCGATCGCTCCAAGCTTGATCGCACCCGTCGCTGCTTGCGCCGCCGCCGACGTGGCCCCGGCAACCAAATGGCCCGGGCGTCGTGTCCAACATGCCCGCCGCCTCGCGTAGCTGCTGTAGGTGCCATGAACGCGCTACCACGGCCACTGTAGCCCCATAGCCACAAACTCCCGAACGCCGGCGCCGCCCCGAGCTCATTTCCGGCAAGCTCCGGCCGTCCCCGCTGCTGCCGCATGCCACCCTAGATGCGGGCGAGCCCTAGCTCCCCGCGCGTGCCCTCCGCTGCTTGATTGGGCACCAGAGGAGCAATCCCGCGCCCTCCGCCGCATCTACTGCCGGCAGCGGCTAAACGCCGGCGCGTTAGCCCCAGTTGACCAGGGGGGTTGACCTCCCCTGGCTCAATGACAGGTGGGGTCACCCTACTAACTAACCTAGATTAGGATTAACTAATCCTAGCTAATTTAGCTTAGCTACTAACATGTGGGCCCATGCCCCACTAACACTTCAGTTAGGATTAAATTAGCACTAACAGTCTCTGTTAATTAGCCTAGTCACTGACCAGTGGGTCCCAGCTTTAGGTTTGACCTGGGCTGACACTGTTGACTCGATGACATCATTCTGACGTCAGGCTGACGCAGTAATGCTTTCTGGATTTTAAATAAATCAGAATTGATTTATTTAATTCAGAAAATGTCCAAAACTTCCAAAAATCATAGAAATTCAACCGTAACTCCAAATGAAATAATTTATATATGAAAAATTATCAGAAAAATCCAATCTATCCATTTATGCTACTTTCATGCATGTTCAACCAACTTATACCCACTGTATAAGTGAAAACATGATAATGGCATTTTAAATGCTAAATATGGAGTTTGCATGTGAACCCTTGGTCCATATGGAGTTCATTTAAATTGTTGCTAGATGCATTAGTGCAACACACATTCATATTGCCATCTTATGGCATGCATCATATTGTTGCATATCGTCATGTGTTGATTGAGTTCTTTCTCAGTTGCTGGTGTTTGTCCCCTCTCGATAGACGTTGTACCGACGCTGTGATCGTTGACACTGATGAAGACCCAATGATATCTTCATAAGTGCCAGGCAAGCAGAACCCCCTTGTTCATTCCGATACAATCCCCCTCTCTCGCTCCTGCTCTCTTTTACTGCATTAGGACTACAACGATTCAACTGTTACATGCTGCGGCAGTTGAACCCCTTTCCTCTGCATGACTTGTCATTGCCACAGTAAATAGACGAAACCCACTAGCATGAGTAGGAGTTGTTTGAGCCCTGATGTGCCTACTCATTCATGTTTGTTTGTCATGCCTGCTACTGCTTAGAGTTGAGTCAGGTCTGATTCATCGGGGATGAATCGGAGGTGTGTGAACATGTCCTACTGTGTGTGAGCTAAGTGTGTGAACACGATTTGGTAATGGTAGCGGTGAGAGGCCATGTAGGAGTACATGGTGGGTTGTCTCATTGATGCCGTCCTTAGGATCTGAGTTCTGTGTTTGTGATCCATGAAACAGTTACTACCACGCATTGGGCCCGAAACCAATGGACCCTCTCGGCTTCTTGATCACCCTTGTCCTCTGTCCAGGAGTTGCAACTAGTTTCTGGTGTTTATAGGATATGTGTTGGCGGCCGTGCGTAGCGCTGACCCTAGGGGTGGGCTATGATGCGGTAGATACACCGTGGCACGGTGTACCGGGCGCCCGTTTGGTGTCCCGGGAACCCTGTTCACATCGTTCGGGGCTGTATGTGGAAACCTCGGCCGGACTCCCTGCGGATGGAACCTGGATAGGCGATAAACCTGGACTAGAGACTTGAGTGTTTAGGTAGGCCGTGGCCGACACCCTCATTGGGCTTCCGCTTGAAGGTTGCCGAGTACATGTCGTGTAAACGGCGGTAAGTGGTGAGAGCGTGTGTGAAGAAGTACACCCCTGCAGGGTTAACATCATCTATTCGAATAGCCGTGTCCGTGGTAATGGACTTCTGGGTTGCCTATAACAGTTCATAGACAAGTGAAAGTGGATACTCTAAAACTCGCAAGATAAGTGTGAGTGCTATGGATGGCCTTCTCATAGGGAGACGGGAGCGGATCCATAGTGGTGTATTGAATGGTGAATATGTGGACTCGTGTGTGCCACCTCAAAAGAGTTGCTTGCAATCGTAGTTCAGGTTAACCACTGAGTCAAAACTGGCTTGCTGCAGTTAAACTCCACCACCCCCCCTCGTTGATACCGATGCATATGTAGTTTACTTCTGATGTAAGTCTTGTTGAGTACCTTTGTACTCACGTTTGTTTAATTTATGTTTTGCAGAGAGACTTCAGTCTCGCTAGTAGTTCCGCGTGGACTTCGATGTTTAGCTTGATACCTCAGCTACGATCTTGTGCCCTCGGCAGATCTGGTAGATAGTCTGGCTTCTCAGCCTTTTTCATTTGTAGATGTCTGTACTCAGACATGTTAAGCTTCCGCTTGTGTTTTGACTTGTATGCTCTGAATGTGGGGTCATGAGACCCATGTTTGTAATACCTCGCTCCTCGGAGCCTAATGAATAAATACTTTGAGTCATAGAGTTATGTTGTGATGCCATGTTGTATTTACACATATCGAGCATATTGTGTGTATGATTGAAATGCTTGGTATGTGTGGGATCCGACAATCTAGTTATTTATCCTTGGCAGTCTCTCTTATGGGGAAATGTAGTCTAGTGCTTCCATGAGCCATAGTAGTCCGCTACAGCCCGGTTCACCGGAGTCCTGTTAGCCCAACACTACTGCTCAGGACACTTGACTGGCCGGCATGTGTTTCACTTCGTTCCTGTGTCTGTCCCTTTGGGGAAATGTCACGCGGTGACATCCGAAGTCCTGCATAGCCTACTAAAGCCCGGGTTCCCGGAGTCCTGTTAGCCCAGCGCTACAGCCCGGATTCACACGCTGCTGACCGACACGCTCGATGTGATTCATGTATGCCTGTTCCCATAGGTTAGTGCCGCTTTGGGTTCACGACTAGCCATGTCGGCCCGGGTTCTCTATCATATGGATGCTAGCAACACTATCATATACGTGAGCCAAAAGGCGCAAACGGTCCCGGACCATGGTAAGGGGACACCCATGGGAATACCGTGCGTGAGGCCGCAAAGTGATATGAGGTGTTACCGTCTAGATCGATGTGACTTGGAATCGGGGTCCTGACAGCTTTGGTATGACAGCCTGACTGCCTGTAGGATTACCAAGCCAAACTGGTCGAAGTTGAGTCTAGAAATGCTTTAGTTATATAAGGGAATTGATTGTGGAAGGGAACGTAAGGCTCTTTTTACTCCTTATACCTTATGCCTTCTGATCTGAGTCATCCTCTTCCTTTCTACAGGGATTAAGAACTATGCCTTCTCATCTATCTATTAGGATGATGAGTTACTATGTTAGAGACTTATATGATTGTTGGTTCCAGGCCTCAACTCAGTTTCTACTACTTTTAGTATGTTGTCAGTTGAACCACAACCTTGATATGATGTTGTTAAGTGACTATGCAAATCCTTGTGAATGTCTCAAATCTTTTTTTGAGCATTTACAGCCGTTATGCCGTCCGAGTCATCCCAGGTTTCTAATTAGTCTGATGCATTTGCAAATCCCTTCTTCCCATCCCGATGTCCTTTGGGCCAGATTAAGCACTTTAATCGGTGAGTTGAGGTACTCTGTTGCCTCGACATATATGTTGGAGCTTTTATTACGACCCTAGGTGTTTTAGGGAGTCATCTAGTAATCTCGCCATGTCTTGTATTCCCAATGTGATGATTCTGGCCATCATTCTCGAAAGCATCCCGTGATGCCATTTAGTAGTAGGTATTATATTCCTGGGTTCTTGAACCCGAGATTCACCCTACTTACCTCATGTTGATAGTGTTGCTAGTTCCTTTAGGATATTAGTAACCTTGCGATAGTGGTCGAGGTCCATGGTATTTCCTTCTTCCAAATACCATGAACCATTAAGGCAGAAGTTATTTGAACCAAAAGCTCACAATCAGAGTACTCTTGAGGAGTTCTCCATTCATAACTGTGATTCTGCTAGTTCTACCTTTCTGCATGGATTATCTGGAAGAAACCTGTGAACTTGGTTCGACATGTTAATCTATGCATCCACAACTCAGAGAGATATATGTCCCCTTGAGTTGTCCCTCTTCATTTGTATTCCGACCATCATCTATCAATTGATAGTCAGGACTATGTGCATTCGTGTTCATCGATGCCTAGTACTCTTGTGGTTCGTCAAGTCATACTATTTCAGAATGACTAGGAGAAACAAACTCCAGTACCTCATCCATATCCAGGATTAGGTCAAAGCAGTTGTATTCCGCAGATCAAAATGCAACCCAGCATTTGGTTCTGTTCTACCCTGAAGTATTACCCACTTTATGATAGGAACGTCATGAGAATTGCACCTTCTCTTATGAATTCTTGACGCAGTGATACTTCTTACCATTATTGTTCATCCCTCGGTTACGTGTTGTTGCAACCGGAATACCGACAAGTTAACCATGAAGTGCAAAATCAATACTCCTAGCAACCGTGTTGCTTGGTAGTTAATGGACATTAATATCACTCTTAGCGTATTGGTTATTGAATCATCATTCTAAGATAGATTGTGCTACCTAGTCCTTATTTCTGGTGCACTCTTCGATCCATGAGTTAGGATTCTGCCAAACCCTTGCTCTTTTGATCACATCGTCTTGCCTTGAAAGCAAGATTGATCTCGAGCTTAGTAACATATCAGTGGTTCGTGATTTTCCGGATATCTTCTCAGAAGTGTTACCAGGTTGTCACCTAACCGTTATGTTGAGTTTGTGATCAAGTTGGTTTTCTGATAAACCACTTTTCCCCAAGAACCTGTGTTGGATACCCCTGGACTAATTGGTTAAGCTAAAACAACAACTTGGAGAGTTGGAAGATAAAAGCTTAATCTACTTAGTTCACTCTTAAGGGATATCCTTGTGTGTGTGTGCTGAAGAAAGGTGATATCTTCATCAATTGGTCCTCGTGATCAGTTGTTGGATCTATTGCCTTGACAAAAGTTTGACTTGAGTATGGGATATCGTCAAGTCAAATCAGAACCAACGATGTTTGTAATGTTGTCTTACTCGTGGTTGATCCCTCGAGCATACACCATTACATCTTTTGGTCTGACCAATACTATCACATCGTTCACATGATGGTGGAAGTCCAGTGATATGGAAATACCGATGAGTTGTTGTTGAGCCCATCAGCAGCATTTTGTCTCCCCCATGATTCATGTTGAACGCTACACTAGTATTGGAAACTTTATAAGCATTATCTTCGTGTTTCGTTCATGAAGCATATGTTTGGATGAAAGTAGTGACTTCCTCTAATTCATGTGCATATGTTGCAAGTTGCTGCCGTGAATTTGGGAAAGCTTGTTTTGCTTCCTCTGGAATCATCCCAAGTCGTTCATGCATATGTGTGAAGTATCTTGTGGTTTGGAGACTTGCAACCTTCATTCCATATGTTCCCTAGCACCCCAAGCCACTGATTGACTTGTTCAAGGAAAAGAAGTCTAGCGCGTGTAAGGACTTCGAAATCCTTGATGATCGATCCTAATCCAAACTCGATAGTGTTTTATTATAAGACTACTATGTGGTCATTATTGTCTTGGACAACACGTTCACATGTATGTAGCAGAACTACCTCATGTTTTGGACCTTGCTATCGTAGTTCATCTCCCGAGAGTCTCGCAACGCCATCTCGTCAAATTGTGTTGCAAACTTTATTTTTCAGACATGCTGTCTGAAATATCCTGTTTCCAATCATATCTAAATCTCAGGCAGATATGATGGTTGGAACATTCCCAACAGTTGCATGTTGTTCCCAGCTTGCACCGCCATTGTGCCAATTCCCCATAGGCTGCCTTTCTCGGTAGTTGTTGTCCAATATCATCTTCAAAAGTGGACTTTTCATGGGTCCCATCCATTTTCGGTGATAAGCAAAAGTCATCCATTGCGTTGTCTTCAACAAGGTAGACCACATCATCCGTCCTAGTCCGAGTACGCCATTTCTTCGAACTCCTTCAAACGATTGCTCGAGATTTTCCCTAGGCTGGTATAGAGAATTTTATTTATCTATGGATCAAAAGTAATTCTTTTTGCCGCTTAAGGGATGATTCTACGGGTCACCCTCCTCCAAGATGTCTCCTTTTGGTGTCATGGCAACTCAATTCCCCGCTACGTTAGCAACCGACCACCACCCTCTTAGGTGTGGAATTGTTTGCCTACCTAGTGTACCTTTGTCATGTGTTGCACTCCATTGCTCTCGATGTATGCTTCGTGTCTCAGCTCGAGTATTGTTTTAGCGTCTCGCTCCACGAGTTGATCCCGAGTTGTTCGATCTTTGATAAGATCAATCCTTCTAGAGTTTTTCTTTTCCTCTCATTGTCATGTTGGATGTAGTTCTCAAAGCAAGACGTCGAGATTAAGGTGATGCAATGAATCAACATCCTCGAGAAAGACATCTGGATCGTGAAGATTGTGATAGCTTGTGTCCCTCTGTCTTCTTACCTCACGACTTGAATCTCGGGACAAGATTCTTGTTTAGTGGGGGTGAGCTGTCACAGCCCCAGTTCAGCCCTTGCTTGACTTTGCTTGTTCATCATGCCATCATGTTTAAATTCCAAAGAAATTTGAAATGGGGATTGTTGAAACCCTAGCACCAAATGAAATTTAACTAGGTTCAATAAAAATATTTTCAATAACCCAGAATGCCTTTTGGAAATGTTCATGATTTCTGTTAAAGGTGAAAACCTCTTCCAAAAATGATGAACATATTTATAGGCTATTCCTGGATTTTTGAATCAAATCTTAAGCTATTTGACTTTGGACATTTAAACACTATTAATAATTTAAATGCTCAAATAATGTTGGAACTATTTTTGGGCCATTGAAATAATTCAGCAAGTGTCCATGAATATTTTCAGGATTTTAGGAAATGCCTTGGTATTTTTCCTAAGCTCAAAACAGAGGCAAATAAATAGAAAACAAAAACAGAAAGCAAAGAGAGAGAGAACCTACTTGGTGGGCCAACCGGCCCACCACTGTAGCAGCCCAGCCGGGCAAAGACAGCCCGGCCCACAAGGGGCAGCACTGTCTTCTTCCTCCTGCCAGGAGGAGAAGCAGCTGCGTGCCTTCCTGCCTGCGTGCCCCCCCATCGACTGCCTGGTCGCCGCCACGCACACCCGCCGACCCCCTCGTCCTCTCTCACTCTCTCCCGACCTCTTCCCCCTCCTCTGCTTCCTCTCCCTCTCTAGCCCGAGCACAGCCACGGTCGCGCCATCGTAACGCCGCAGCTACCGGCCCTACCGCGCCTCGTCGACGTGTCCATGAACTCCGCCTCGACGCCCTCGTCCTCCTCGTAGACTCGCTCGATGCCGGACGCCCCAAAACGCCGCCCCCGACCTCGTCTTCATCGTTCGGCTGCCGAGATCGCCGGCGACCTCCCGTCTTCATCAGCCTCTCCCCGACCTCGCCGACCCGCTCGTCGTGACCGTGGTGAGCTACTGGCCATTCCGCCTTCTCCGTTCTCTTCCTCGCGTGCCGTAGCGACCGCTCCAAGCTTGATCGCACCCGTCACCGCTTGCGCCGCCGCCGACGTGGCCCCGACAACCAAATGGCCCGGGCGTCATGTCCAACATGCTCGCCGCCTCGCGTAGCTGCTGTAGGTGCCATGAACGCGCTACCACGGCCACTGCAGCCCCGTAGCCACAAACTCCCGAACGCCGGCGCCGCCCCGAGCTCGTTTCCGGCAACCTCCGTCCGTCCCCGCTGCTGCCGCATGCGACCCTGGATGCGGGCGAGCCACAGCTCCCCGCACGTGCCCTCCCCTGCTCGATTGGGCACCGGAGGAGCAATCCCGCACCCTCCGCCGCATCTGCTGCCGCCGGCGGCTAAACGCCGGCGCGTTAGCCCCAGTTGACCAGGGGGTTTGAACTCCCCAGGCTCAATGACAGGTGGGGCCGCCCTACTAACTAACCTAGATTAGGATTAACTAACCCTAGCTAATTTAGCTTAGCTACTGACATGTGGTCCCATGCCCCACTTACACTTTAGTTAGGATTAAATTAGCACTAATAGTCTCTGTTAATTAGCCTAGTCACTGACCAGTGGGTCCCAGCGTCAGGTTTGACCTGGCTGACGCTGTTGACTTGATGAAATCATTCTGACGTCAGGCTGATGCAGTAATGCTTTCTGGATTTTAAATGAATCAGAATTGATTTATTTAATTCAGAAAATGTCCAAAACTTCCACAAATCATAGAAATTCAACCGTAACTCCAAATGAAATAATTTATATATGAAAAATTATCAGAAAAATCCAATATATCCATTTATGCTACTTTCATGCATGTTCAACCAACTTATACCCACTGTATAAGTGAAAACATGATAATGGCATTTTAAATGCTAAATATGGAGTTTGCATGTGAACCCTTGGTCCATATGGAGTTCATTTAAATTGTTGCTAGATGCATTAGTGAAAAACACATTCATATTGCCATGTCATAGCATGCATCATATTGTTGCATATCGTCATGTGTTGATTGAGTTCTTTCTCAGTTGCCGGTGTTTGTCCCCTCTCGATAGACGTTGTACCGATGCTGTGATCGTTGACGCTGATGAAGACCCAATGATATCTTCAGAAGTGCCAGGCAAGCAGAACCCCCTTGTTCATTCCGATACAATCCCCCTCTCTCGCTCATGCTCTCTTTTACTGTATTAGGACAACAACGATTCAACTGTTACATGCTGCTGTAGTTGAACCCCTTTCCTCTGCATGACTTGTCATTGCCACAGTAAATAGATGAAACCCACTAGCATGAGTAGGAGTTGTTTGAGCCCTGATGTGCCTACTCATTCATGTTTGTTTGTCATGCCTGCTACTGCTTAGAGTTGAGTCAGGTCTGATTCATCGGGGATGAATCGGAGGTGTGTGAACATGTCCTACTGTGTGTGAGCTAAGTGTGTGAACACGATTTGGTAATGGTAGCGGTGAGAGTCCATGTAGGAGTACATGGTGGGTTGTCTCATTGAAGCCGTCCTTAGGATCTGAGTTATGTGTTTGTGATCCATGAAACAGTTACTACCACGCATTGGGCCCGAAACCAATGGACCCTCTCGGCTTCTTGATCACCCTTGTCCTCTATCCAGGAGTTGCAACTAGTTTCTGGTGTTTATAGGATATGTGTTGGCGGCCGTGCGTAGCGCTGACCCTAGGGGTGGGCTATGATGCGGTAGATACACCGTGGCACGGTGTACCAGGCGCCCGTTTGGTGTCCCGGGAACCCTGTTCACATCGTTCGGGGCCGTATGTGGAAACCTCGGCCGGACTCCCTGCGGATGGAATGGATAGGCGATAAACGTGGACTAGAGACTTGAGTGTTTAGGTAGGCCGTGGCCGACACCCTCGTTGGGCTGCCGCTTGAAGGTTGCCGAGTACATGTCGTGTAAACGACGGTAAGTGGTGAGAGCGTGTGTGAAGAAGTACACCCCTGCAGGGTTAACATCATCTATTCGAATAGCCGTGTCCCCGGTAATGGACTTCTGGGTTTCCTATAACAGTTCATAGACATGTGAAAGTGGATACTCTAAAACTCGCAAGATAAGTGTGAGTGCTATGGATGGCCTTCTCGTAGGGAGACGGGAGCGGATCCATAGTGGTGTATTGAATGGTGAATATGTGGACTCGTGTGCGCCACCTCAAAAGAGTTGCTTGCAATCGTAGTTCAGGTTAACCACTGAGTCAAAGCTGGCTTGCTACGGTTAAACTCCACCACCCCCCCTCGTTGATACCGATGCATATGTAGTTTACTTCTGATATAAGTCTTGTTGAGTACCTTTGTACTCACGTTTGTTTAATTTATGTTTTGCAGAGAGACTTCAGTCTCGCTAGTAGTTCCGGGTGGACTTTGACGTTTAGCGTGATACCTCAGCTATGATCTTGTGCCCTCGGCAGGATCTGGTAGATAGTCAGGCTTGTCAGCCTTTTTCATTTGTAGATGTCTGTACTCAGACATGTTAAGCTTCCTCTTGTGTTTTGACTTGTATGCTCTGAATGTGGGGTCATGAGACCCATGTTTGTAATACCTCGCTCCTCGGAGCCTAATGAATAATTACTTTGAGTCGTAGAGTTATGTTGTGATGCCATGTTGTATTTACACATATCGAGCATATTGTGTGTATGATTGAAATGCTGGGTATGTGTGGGATCCGACAATCTAGTTATTTATCCTTGGCAGTCTCTCTTATGGGGAAATGTAGTCTAGTGCTTCCATGAGCCATAGTAGTCCGCTACAGCCTGGTTCACCAGAGTCCTGTTAGCCCAACTCTACTGCTCAGGACACTTGACTGGCCGGCATGTGTTTCACTTCGTTCCTGTGTCTGTCCCTTTGGGGAAATGTCACGCGGTGACATCCGAAGTCCTGCCTAGCCTGCTACAGCCCGGGTTCCCGGAGTCCTGTTAGCCCAGCGCTACAGCCCGGATTCACACGCTGCTGACCGACACGCTCGATGTGATTCATGTATGCCTGTTCCCATAGGTTAGTGTTGCTTTGGGATCACGACTAGCCATGTCGGCCCGGGTTCTCTGTCATATGGATGCTAGCGACACTATCATATACGTGAGCCAAAAGGCGCAAACGGTCCCGGACCATGGTAAGGCGACACCCGTGGGAATACCGTGCGTGAGGCCGCAAAGTGATATGAGGTGTTACCGGCTAGATCGATGTGACTTGGAATCGGGGTCCTGACAATATGTCACGTTGTCTAGTGTCAAAGGATTCAAGAAAACCATGGCTTCATCATTAGCCGGAAGTAATAGGCGCATGATGGTATGAAGCTCTTCAAAGTTATTTTGGAAAGCAGTCCTGATAGGATAATTTGCTTTTTGGTACGAAGTTCATCAATAGCCTTTCGAGTATCGCTATTTGGAAGGCCTTTGCTGAACTTCGTACCAAAAAACGAATTATTCTGTCAGGACTCCTTTCCAAAGTAACTTTGGAGAGCTTCATACCATCATGCGCCTGTTACTTCCGGCTAATTATGAAACCATGGATTTCTTCAATACTTTGACACAAGAGAACGTGCACATATAGAAGCGTAGATGAGATCAGGAAAAATATGGATCAACTTAATAATGCACATCCATAACGGGGGCATTCTTGATAAATATCTTATCAACTCGAGAGAGTTTGTCGGGTAGGGGCGGGAGGGGGTAGGCGATCGACAACGTTTCTTTTCTCGGGTTTGGGTGTCCTCGAGAGTTGGTCAAGCGAGAGGGGGTTAACCGACGTCCCCCTCTCGACCCCTCGGCGACCCTCGACCCTCTACCCTAGTTCTTCTTCTCCTATTTTTTTCCTCCTCTTCTTATTTTTTTCTCCTGTTCTTCCTCTCATCTTCTTCTCTTCTTCTTCTCCTTCTTCCTCTTCTTATTTTCCTTTTTCCGATCCTTCTTCCTTCTTTCTTCTTCCTCTTTTCCATACATATAAAAAGTTTTAAAAAAGTCTTCTTCATCTCTGTCGGCATTCTGGGAACGGGGGTCCCCAGACTTGCCTGCCTGCGGCCTGCGGCGTGCCTCAAGTAGGGGCCCAGTGCGGCCCATCTTCATCAGCTCAAGCTCAAGACCCTCGCGAGGGGCCAAGCCTCACAGGGCGGACGACCGGAAGCTTCCTCAGAGGCAGCCTCATCAGGCAGGCTCACGAGGGGGCAGAGAAATCAAGGTGGGGATACCTCACGAGGAGCTCGTGACGCAAGCCATGACGATCGAGACAAGCGGGCGCCAGGCGGGCACCGGCCTGCGCACTGTCCTTGTTTCCCCTTTGGTGCAAAGGGGGCAAGCACATGCCAAGGCGTCGGGCAAAGTTTAGCATTCCGGTGCAACAAGACCAAGACCAACAGAGCGGCAGGACGGAGGTCACCGTGGAGCCCAAGACGGCGTCATCACCAGTACTTTTGGCAGCCTAAGACCACCTTTGGTCAGGATAACGGATACTATATGTTCCCCTTCAAAATGGCCAATTGTTAGCGTCCTTCCCGCTCATTATTTGGGGAGAGGCCCAGGGCCTCTATAAATAGAGCTAGCCACCACAAAGTAGGAGAGGACCCCCGGAGAGATCAACACACCCAGAGATCTAGAAATCTGGTAGAGCCCTAGCATAGAGAGAGAGAGAGAGGCAACTGAACTCACCCTAGCAGTTCATCGGACCAGCTCAAGAACACCTCTCGCGAGGCTATTCTTCCCTTGTACTGTTCATCATCTGCCCCCGAGGCAATCCACCACACCACACACTGGAGTAGGGTATTACACCACAACGGTGGCCCGAACCAGTATAAACCTTGTATTGTTCGTTGTTTCAAGCTCAAATCACGCGAGCAGATTGGACGCAGTTCGGTGGGGGATAGATCTCCGCGCGCACCCCGGTGTTCGAACCTCAAGGGTCTGCCAGAACCCGAAATCCGACATTTGGTGCGCCAGGTAGGGGTGCGCCGGAATCCTTCTTCCTCCGCATCACGTTCCGTCGCCTCGCCGTTCAGATGTCAGGCGAGCCGGCTGCCAATGCCGACCGCTAGGCAGCGTGGCCCGCCCATGCCGTGGCACCAGCCCAGGGCGACCTCAACCTTGCGCCTCAGGCAGCCCGCGCTCCGCAGGGTGCCGCGGGGTGCAGGCGACGCGGCCAGACGCCGCCTGCCCTCACACCACGGCAGGCGCGGGCCGCAGCAAGGGCCTCAGACCACGCCGCGGCCACAACGCTGTACACCCGACGGCCGCAGCAAGAGGCGGCCGCGACGTGTTGTTGGAGTGAGTAGCCGAGCTCCTGGACGACGCCACCTCAGGAACACCTCCTTTCTGTGTCCAGCTGCCATCCCAGACCCAAGGCGGGCCGCATGGTGGCATCGTGCCCACGCGCGCAACTTCCTGCGGACTCCAGGGCCCGTGCAGCGCCAACACCTCCGCCGGCACCGGGCGACAAGTCACGCCAGCCCCCTCTCAGGCCAGCGAAGGGGTGCACGCCGCGGCCTTCGGCTTCGGCGGACCGCCGCGCCATCACCCCCAAGACGGCGCTCGAAGCCGGTCTGTGTGGCATACAGGATGCTACGGCGAGGCGCACGGGGCGGTGGCCCCAGAAGCTTATGTGCCCCGCATGGTGGATCAGGGGTGCGCACTGGAAGAAGATCATGCCTCATTCCTCGGGCCAGGCTGGGGCGAGAAGATGCCAGGAGCTGAGCTCTTTCAGGAACCCCAGGAGAACCTCGACGACCGCACCGTCGGCGACAACTATCGGGTACCACTCATCCCTCAGGAGCAAGCTTATGCTAACCATGGGTCGCAGGAGATACAGGTCACCGCAGCAGGTGGCTGCCCCAATTCTGCAGCCTCATACCCCTCAGGAGGAGGGCGCAGGGGGCTGCAGGAGAGGGGCCGAGATTCGGGTTCGTCCCTGCGACGGTCGGAGCAAGGCGTTCTCAGGAGGTAGGCCCGCTGCTGGGGAGGTGCCCCAGGGCCTGCCCCCGGCAGGGGACCCATGGTCGTCGGGGGAACCGCTGGCGACCGCTCTGCCTCATTGGCGTCGTCATGGTTTCCGATCGCCGTCGATGGTGGCAGAGTGTGGCGCAAGGCGGGGCCCTTGTCTGGCGATATGAAGCAAGGCTGGTACCTGTGAAGAAGGCCAGTGCCTATGAAGCTCGCCACCCGTGACACTCTCACGTAATAATGAGTGGGGCTGTACACGCCCCGAAGTCTCCGGAGAGCCGCCCTCGGGCCTCGGGGGCTCCCGCCCACGCCCAGTGGCAGCACTTAGCTTCGCGCTGGTGAGAAGACGTCGAAGACTAGACTAGGTGCCGGGCGCGGCCTTTTGCTTTTGCCTTTCCTTGTTGACAAGTTCTTCGATTTGGATTTAAGTTGGATTTGAGCTCGATGCTTGCGTGTGTTTGAGGGAAGGGGTGTTTAGTCTCGTTCGAGCAATCTCTCGCGTTTTGGTTTTGGCTTTGCGTCCAAAGTGAACATCGGCTGCCCCCCTCCCGAGCCCCTCGCGAGCCAGGCCGGGCCAGGCACGTTTGCAACCAGGACCGTTGTTACCGCACCCTTTCCAGAGGTTTTCCTCGCGGAATCTACAAGTTAATCAGAAGACACCCGAGGTGCAGTGGCCCCCGCAAGCCCGCTCGGGACTCGTCGGCGTCAGAAGGTACACAAGGCAGCTGACCCATCACCGGGCCAGCGGCTAAGTTCACACGCAACATTATTCTTACCAGGGTACTAATTGCAAACCTTTACATGAGGGGCTTCCCCTCCCAAAATGCTCTCACATCCTTAAGGGCCAAGCCCAAACCTTATTCGTGCAGGTTAAATAGCAGTGACATGCGGTCAGTCGGACATATCACTCACCACGTCTTCTTGGGCATCCTTAGAGGCATCACTGGCGTCATTGACATTGCCGCCGCCGCCAGCATCTCCATCAGCGCCAGGCTCGTCCACAACGCCGCCTTCATTGGCGCCCACGACCACGCCGTCGTCATCAGACGCAAAGGCCCTGACGAGGGCGTCCATGTTGTTCTCCACCCACCGCGCCAGGTCGCCCCAGACGGCAATGGGCACGGGTGTGATGGTAGCGTCGAAGTCGAAGTGGGGGTCCCTGTCCTGCATATGGCTGAAGACGCAGGAGAAGGCACGCCTGAGCAAGGCTCGGATCCTCTCTTCGACAAGCCAACGGGACCTCTCGGATCGGTTCTCCAGAAGCGTCACCACATCGGTGAAGAATTGGAGGTTGCCGGCGTAGTTGACCTCGTGCGGCTCCTTGGCGGCAGCCTCGCAGATATAGACCAAAGCTGTGTTGGCCCTCTCTGTGAGCGTTTGAAGCATGGTGGCATGAACATGCTCCAGAACCCGCCACTGACGGATCTCGTCCTCATTCCGCTGCGCGACGGCCTCGGCGTCATCAACCCTCTGTTGGAGAAGAAGCTGCTCGGACCGGAAGCGGAAAGCTCCGCCTGCTCCGCGCTGAGGGCAGTTGCGGAGGAGTCCGCATGCCACGTCACTTCGGTCAGTTTGGCCCTGAGGGCTGCGGTCCTGCCCTCAGCATCGGCCTTGATCAGCCCCAACCTCGTCTCATATTCGCGCTCCAAGGCCGAGCGAGCTTCCGCCATGCGGCGATTGACTTCTTCCTGGGCACGGGCTTCCACTACAAAAAAAAGACACATCCGTGACATTTTGGGCCGAACAAATTTTTTTCTGTCATAGATATGACACTTCTATGACGATAATTGTGACAAAACTAGGTATCATCATATATGTGGTGGGCTCCTACTTCTATGACAAAAAATCATGAAAGAAATTGGGCTTTTCGTCCTGGGCGGGCCGGAGACGCGGCTGCATGACATTCTTTGGGCCGTCCATGACAGAAAAAACCATGGTAGAAGCGAGGGGGGGATTTCGGGGAGTTCCCGGTTACGGTGGGAGGTCGGGGGCCGAGCGATGCGCGTTTCTCTCGTACACGTACGCGCGTGTGTGCGAGGCGTTGGCTCTAACTGAACCCGAGCGAGGCGTTGGGCTCTAACTGAACCCGAGCGATTGCACTGCAGGCTATGCGTTACTGAACCCGAGCGATCGATGGCTGTTAACTGAACCCGATCGAGCGATTCCTTCGCTACTACTGCTAACTGAAGTCGATCGATGCTGCCTCTGGATGAACAGTAAGCATTGCGGGGGGGTTGGATGAATAGTTCCTGGTGGGGGTGGATGAACAGGACCCCGTGGTGTTGCCTCTGGATGAACAGGACCCCGATCGATCGAGCCGGTTGGGGTTGGATGAACAGGACCCCATGGAGGGCTGGATGAACAGGACCACCCCGTGGAGGGCAGGATGAACAGTAGACGATGGAGGGCAGGATGAACAGTAGCCCGTGGGGGGGGGGTTGAACAGGAGCCCGTGGAGAGGGCTGGTTGAATAGTAGCCAGTGGAGTAGCGCGCGGTGGAGGCTGGATGAACAGGAGCCCGTGGATGAACAGTCGCAGGTGGAGGCTGGAGGAGGTCAACGGTGGATGAACAGTAGCTCGTGGAGGCTGGAGGGGTTCAACGGTGGAGATGAACAGTATCCCATGGAGTCCCGTTTTGCGGTACGCCACACCCCTCCCGATGAACAGGACCCTCGTTTCGACCGTAGCGCTCCAACACAAGTCCGTTTCGTCCGTTTTGCGCTACGTCACACCCCTCCCGATCAACATGACCCCTGTTTCGACCGTAGGAGGTCCGTTTCCTCCGTTTTTCGGTACGCCAGACCCCTCCCGATGAACAGGATCCCGTTTCGAACGTGGCCGGTCAAACATAAGGCCGTTTCCTCCGTTCCGCGGTACGCCAGGCCTCGTTTCCATCGCCTGTTCCGTCCAAGGCCTCCCGATGAACACGATGCATTCCGTTGATGTAAGTGCATCTAGTGCCACCCCTAGTTGGTTTTGGAGTATTGACGACAAACCTAGTTGAGGGACTAATGTGTTTGTGAGAATTGCAGGATAACACAGGTAGAAGTCCCTCATTGATTCGGTTTTACTACCAGAGATGACCCCTAAAAATGTATGAAGACATTGATGTCAAAGGTGGTATGTGAAGATATTCACATTGAAGACTATGACAAGAGAAGACATCGCATGAAGCCTATGGAGCTCGAAGACTCAGATCTTTCGTAGTTCTTTTTCTTCTTTATTGAGTCATAGGAACCACCGTACTGTTAAGTGGGGTCCAAGAGAAACAGTCAGAATGACTGAAGTGATGCTTAACCAAAACCTATGTCTTCGAGTGAAGACTATGAGAGCAAATCTTGTCCAGAGTCAGACAAGTCAGCTTTGCTTGTAGCCCAAGTAAAGTTGTCGTGTGTGTTTGAAATCTGACCGTTGGAACACGTGTCAGTTTTTTAGTGACCCAGGGTCATTTCGGACAAATCAGGTCGGGTTGCCTAGTGGCTATAAATAGCCCACGCCCTACAACCATAAACGGTTGGCTGCTCAGAGTTAGAGTACGGCTTTTGTCGTGTGAGAGCAACCCACCTCGAAGCCTTTGAGAGAGAATTCCTTGCGAGGATAAAGCCCTAACCACCCAGAGCCAAAGAGTGTTAGGCATCACTTAAGTCTTCCTGTCTGTGTGATCTGAAGACTTATTACACTTGAGGACTGTGAATCCTCCAGCAGGTTAGGCGTCGTGTTCTGAGCATCCAAGAGTCATTGTGGATCGCCGGTGAATGAAGTCTATGAAGGTTTGGGAGTCTACCTTGAAGACTTACTAAAGTGATTGGGCGAGGTCTGTGTGACCTTAGCTCAAGGGGAATACGGTGAGGACTGGGTGTCCTGACCTACGTGTTCAGGACTGGGTGTCCGGGACTATGTGTCCTCAGGTTTAAATTCCTAGCCGCCCTAACCAGACGTACAGTTGTCACAGCTACTGGAACTGGTCCAACAAATCATTGTCTTCAACGACTCACTGGTTTCATCCTTCCCTTCCCTTTACTTATTGTTGGTCCTTGTGAAGTCATTGTATGATTGCACTATCTTTTGTCTTCACTGAGTGGCTGCTTGTTCTAATTGGCTTCATAATATCTTCCTACCTGATCCTTACTACCTAGCTACTATTAGTCATTGTGCTTTCACTTCATTGAATACTTGACTATGGTTTGCCTAGTGTAGTCTAGGTTCCGCTGCATGATAATAGGTTTATTTCTATCGTTTGTCTTCGAAACTTCCACGTCCCGTTGCATGTCGACTTCAGGGATAATTAAAGTCTCCGCTGCATGCCCCGTCTTCGATGGAACTGAATATCCCTATTGGAAGAATAAGATGCGCACGCATCTTGAAGCCATTGACGTCGACCAATGGTATGTCGTCAAGAACGGCGTTCCCAAGGCTGGAGAAGGTGTCACTGCTGCTGACGTCAAGAAGTTTGTTCAACTAGACTCTACTGCCAAGAATATCATCTGTGGTCATCTGACCAAAGGATAGTATGGCCGCGTGTGTGCTTTGGAAACATCTAAGCTAGTCTGGGACTGGCTCTCCAAGGTCAACGAAGGCGTCTCAACCCAGAGAGATCAGAGAATCAGTGTCCTTCACAACCTCTTCAACCGCTTCAAGAGAAATGACAATGAGAATGTCCAGCTCACGTTTGATCGACTCACTGACATCACAAATGAGCTTCAAGCCCTCGGCGCTACTGAGATCACCAAGCATGAAGTCTTCAAGACACTCCTAAGATCACTTGACAGTTCATTTGACACCCTAGCCCTGATGATTCAAGAACGTCCTGATTTCAAGACACTCGATCCATCTGACATACTTGAGAGGCTTAACACACATGAGTTTCAGCTTTCTGAGAAAAGAGATATCTACGGTCCCAACTATGGGCGAACTCGTGCCTTGAAGGCAAAAGTTGTCTCCTCATCTGAAGAAGAATCTGATAGCTGTTCTGATGATCCTGAAGACATTGGAAAGGAGCTTGCTATGCTTGTGAAGAAGTTCCAAAAGTTCACCAAGAAGAAAGGCTTCAGAAAGTCTTCACGATCAAGCTCAAGGAATGATGAAGCTTCTGCTCATGACTACAAGAAGAAAACATGTCACAAGTGCAAGAAACCTGGCCACTACATCTCTGAGTGTCCGCAGTGGGACATTGAGAACAAGAAGAAAAAGAAGAGCAAGGAGTATGATTCTGATGACAAGAAGAAGAAGAAATACTCAAAGTTTTCTTCCAAGTCCTCCTCAAAGTCTTCATCACACAAGAAGAGCTCATCTGGCAAGGCACGTGCGTTTGTTGGCAAGGAAATGGATTCAGAGGAGGAGTCCGCTTCTGAGGAGGCGGAGGTGGAGTCTGAGGAGGAGTCCGATTCTGGCGTTGCGAGTCTGGCTACAGCATACATTGCCAAGTCCATCTTCAACACTGAAGACAATGACTCCATCACTGACACCGATGCAAATGACAAGGACTACTCCGCTCCTACCTACTACTTCATGGCACGCGGTGCCAAGGTAAACACACGCACTACTCACTATCAAACATCTAGTGACGATGACTCTGATTGTGGTTCCAAACCCAGCTACAAAACACTCGCTAAAATTGCAATTGAAGAACAGAAAACCATGGAACACATTCAAAAACTGTTAGACAAAAGCGATGATCTGTTAGACGCTGAAATGACTCGATCTCAGTCCTTAATTGAAGACATAAAAAATCTTCACCTTAAGTATGAGGAACTTGAAAGTCATCATGAAACGCTCTCAACAGCTCATGAAAGGCTTTCCTATGATTATCTTCAAAGGAAGCAAGATCTTGAGAAATTGAGAGCGCCTCATGAAGATCTTCAAAAAGAAAACGAGTCACTTCGTGCCGAACAGATTAGTTCAGCTCAGGAAGGATTTGAACCACCATGTCTTAAATGCATTGAGCGTGATAATGCTACTTCTGTTGCTGAATGTTCTAATGCTGCTACTGTTGCAATATCTTCAACTGTTGATGTGGGAACTAACCCCTCTGCTGAGGATACCACTGCTATTGCTGATGAGAATGCTAGGTTAAAGACATTGCTTGAAACAGGGATGTACAAAAGTCTCAAAGGGCATCAGACACTATGTGATGTCCCCAAAAGGCAGATCCTGAACCGAAACCCTAAGAAAGAGGTTGTTGGGTTCGTAAGGAAAATGAATGTTGATGACTCTTACTGGAAACCTGAGCAGTACCCCAAAACCACATGGGTTGCTGCAAAGGAACCTTCAGCAGATCCATCCACTCTATCTGGCTTCACTTGTGCTAACCCCATTGTCATTGATGAATCCATTGATGCAAACTATAAACTGTTTAAGAATCAGAATGGTGAAGTGTTTGCCAGGTATATTGGTACTAACTGCAGGAATGGACCGCCTATGAAGAAGATCTGGGTGCCCAAAAAGTGTTTGGAGAATCTTCCTGTGAATGTCATCATGACACCATAGGTGAAGAAGACAAACCCCAGACCACAGGCTTCATACGGTCCTAAGGCTTCATACAGACAGAGGACTCACCAGAGTCAAACTAACGCAAATGTTTTGCAGGGAAGCCATACTCAGGCCTTGAATATGAGCGCGGTTCATCAAACCGCCATGTTCATAAGACCAAGAACTATTCTGCTTATTCTTATGAATACTATTGTCCTCTTGCAAGACTTTTCGCTAGGGCTACAAAGCCAAAGTTCTCAGATGCTGCACTTAGACTCATTGCTTCGAAGCCACCCTTGAAGATGTGGGTGGCTAAGAAAACTTAACTCTCTTTTGCAGGGAAGGGTCTCTAGCAGAAAACCAAAATCGTCTGACGCTATTGCTGGGGACCTTAAACATCTTGTAGGGCGCAAGATCAAATGCCCAAATGGTCTTATTATGTACTTCGTTCCTGAATTGCTTGCTACTTGCCCTATCAGTCCAACTCTCGATCTAAGCTTTCATAACCCACTGGTTCGTCAAATGTTTTTGCTTCACAATTCTATTCGTGAAGCCTATCCCCCTCACTGCACTGTAGGGTACGACACCAACAGCTCCAGAATGGATTATTGATAGTGGGTGTACCAATCACATGACTGGAAAGAGAAGCCTTCTTATGGACTCAACCTTACGACCATCCGACAAGAGTCACACCACATTTTCTGACACTGGTAAAAGTAAGGTATTGGGTCTAGGTAGAGTTGCAATCTCAAAGGATCAACACATGGATAAAGTCATGCTTGTTGAATCCCTTGGTTTCAACTTAATGTCTGTCTCAATGCTTTTCGATTTAAACATGATCGTGATGTTTGGAAAATATCATTGCCTTGTTCTAATGGAATCTGACAAGTCTCTAGTGTTTGAAGGGTATAGGAAAGATGATTTGTACGTGGTAGATTTCTCAGCAGGACCACAACTTGCCGTATGTCTTCTGGCAAAAGCTTCAGAATGCTGGCTCTGGCATCGGAGGCTAGGGCATGCTGGCATGAGGAACCTCCACACCCTTGCAAAGAAGAAGCATGTCATAGGCATCGAGGGCGTCAAGTTCAAGAAAGATCACTTATGCGGTGCCTGTGAAGCAGGAAAGATGACGAGGGCAAAGCATCCCTTGAAGACAATCATGACAACAACTCAACCCTTCGAACTACTCCACATGGATCTTTTAGGTCCCACTCATTACTCAACTCTTACTACTACTGCTTGTCTCTATGGCTTTGTCATTGTTGATGATTATTCTAGATATACTTGGGTTCACATAATCCTCTACAAGACTGAAGTGCAGGATGTCTTCAGACGCTTCGCCAATCGAGCAATGAACAACTATGGCGCCAAGATAAAGCACATCAGAAGTGACAATGGCACTGAATTCAAGAACACTGGCCTTGATACATATCTTGATACTTTGGGCATCACACATGAATTCTCAGCTCCGTACACGCCACAGCAGAATGGCATGGTCGAACGCAAGAACAGAACACTCATTGAGATGGACCGAATGATGCTTGATGAATACAAGACTCCAAGAAAATTCTGGCCTGAAGCCATTGATACTGCATGCCATACAATCAATCGTGTTTATCTTCGCAAGCTTCTGAACAAGACATCTTATGAGCTCCTTACTGGCAAGAAGCCAAATGTCAGTTACTTCTGAGTATTTGGCGCCAGGTGCTGGATCAAGGATCCACATCACACTTAAAAATTTGCACCAAAAGAACATGAGGGTTTTATGCTTGGATATGGAAAGGATTCGCACTACTACAGAGTCTTCAATCTCTTTCATTATAAAGTGGTTGAAACAGTGGATGTGCGGTTCGATGAGACTAACGGTTCACAAAGAGAGCAACTGCCAAATGTGCTAGATGAAGTTCCATCCAGTGAATCAATCAAACTTATGGGAACTAGAGAAATCATACCCTCTGAAGCTCAACCTGAAGAGGAACTTATCATCTCCGCACCTGATCAACCTGAAGACAATGCTCAGACTGAAGACAATCCCTCTAACAATGACAATGATCAGCAAGAGCAAAATCTTCGCCCTATACATCCTCATGTTGCCAATGAAGTGCAGATTGAGAGAATAATTGATAGCATCAATGCACCCGATCCGCTCACTCGTTCAAGGGCAACACAGCTAGCAAATTTCTGTGGGCACTTCGCATTCGTCTCAATAACAGAACCCAAGAAAGTTGAAGAATCCTTCATGGAACCTGAATGGATTCAAGCTATGCAAGAAGAGCTTCAACAGTTTGAGCTGAATAATGTATGGGAACTGGTTAAGCGTCCTGATCCTCAGAAGCACAATATAATAGGCACCAAATGGATATACTGCAACAAGCAAGATGAGCATGGTCAAGTTGTCAGAAACAAAGCTCGTCTTGTTGCTCAAGGATATACTCAAGTAGAAGGGATTGACTTCGATGAAACATTTGCTCCCATGGCTCGAATTGAAGCCATACGCATACTGATGGCCTATGCAAATCATCATAACATACTTCTATATCAAATGGATGTGAAGACCGCATTTCTCAATGGCAAGATTGAAGAAGAAGTGTATGTTGCACAACCGCCTGGCTTTGAAGATCCAAAACATCCTGACATGGTATACAAGCTCAACAAGGCACTGTATGGCCTCAAACAAGCCCCTCGGGCTTGGTATGACACACTCAAACACTTCCTAAAGAGCAAAGGCTTCACACCTGGTTCCCTCGACCCCACTCTCTTCACGAAGACATATGATGGTGAACTGTTTGTGTGCCAAATATATGTGGATGACATTATCTTCGGCTGCACCAATCAGAAATATAGTGAAGAATTTGGATATATGATGCAAGAGCAATACCAGATGTCCATGATGGGAGAGCTGAAGTTCTTCCTTGGTCTTCAAATATGACAGCAACGCAATGGCATCTTTATATCTCAAGAGAAGTATCTCAAAGATTGCCTAAAGAAGTTCGGTATGCAAGACTGCAAAGGCTTCACGACGCCAATGCCAGCCAAACATCATCTGGGTCCCGACGACAATGGTAAAGAGTTCGATCAAAAGGTATACCGCTCCATGATTGGTTCTTTACTTTATCTATGTCCATCTAGGCCAGATATTATGGTGTTTGCATGTGTGCTCGATTCCAAGCGGCACCAAAGGAATCGCATCCCTTAGCTGTGAAGCGAATTCTTCGATATTTGGCTTACACCCCAACTCTAGGATTATGGTATCCAAAGGGCTCAGAGTTTGATCTAGTTGGATTCTCCGATGCTGATTATGCTGGTGACAAGGTGGATCGCATGTCTACATCAGGCACATGTCATTTTCTGGGACGATCACTTGTATGTTGGTCTTCAAAGAAGCAGAACTGTGTATCTCTCTCCACTGCTGAATCTGAATACATTGCTGCTAGATCTTGCTGCGCTCAGCTTCTGTGGATGAAGCAAACACTCAAAGACTATGGCATTCATCTGAAGCAAGTGCCACTCTACTGCGATAACGAAAGCGCCATCAAGATTGCCAACAACCCAGTTCAGCACTCGAAGACAAAGCACATTGAGATTCGTCATCACATTCTCAGAGATCATGTTGTGAAGGAAGATATTGATATCATACACGTCAACACTGAAGAGCAATTGGCAGATATCTTCACCAAGCCCTTGGATGAGAAGAGATTTTGCAAGTTACGGTGTGAGCTAAATATCTTGGAATCCTCAAATGTCCTGTGATCAGGCACACATCCTAACACTTATGCATATTGATGACTTAGATGTGCAACACACGAAGTGAAGTATATCTTCAATCAATGAAGACATGCATTCTAAGTGTGAATACGTTAACGAGGAATTTGACTCCGGAGCGCCACGATAATTGTGCGCCGTGTCTGGGTCTAATACTTCCTATACGGTGGGTAACGCCACCACCAAATGTTCTGTTTGAAGTGTTTCACTCATGGCATTACATTTGCTATGTCTTCACATTTGGTCTGGCTTCAATCTCAACATGTCTTCATGATTATCTTCACTATGTTGATTATATATATATATACTAGTGTTTTGTCCTCTACAGCATTCACTTATAGCTATGTCTTCTCGTTGAATCTTTTGAACTAAGTGAATGTGATCGGACCCTAACCTCTCTATGCTTTCTATCTCAAACTCCATCTCTCCAAATCATATGCATTCTCTTGAAACTATCAAATGTCTTCTCTACGTCCTTGTCAGCAGAAGATACAGAGAGAAACATTAAGTCCGCTATCAATGCTAATTGCTTCACCTGAAACCCGGAGAAGTGGGAACGACCACCCGACAATCCTGGCCTGCGTGGGACATGGAACAACCTCTGATATGCTGCATGATGGCCACGTGTTCCTCAAATGTGAATCGCCAGGGGCACCTGTGTAATAACACTGAGACGCCCCTGTCCCTATAAATACACGCCACACCACGGTCATTATATCTTCTTCCACTCTCGCACGAACCCTAGCGCCACCGCTAGCCCTCGACGACGTCGACGACGAAGCGCTTAGCTGCCGCGACCTCTCCAACGCCGTCTTCACGCCGACCGCGGACATCGTCTTCTCCGCCGTCGCCGTAGGTGTCCTCCGTCGCCAAGTTAGGGCACGAACGATCGAACTGCTCGGCCTCCTCTTCCACTCCGTCTAGCAGTTCCTTGTGTGGTAAATAAAAACCTCCTTTTTACGGCCCCTTTGATCCTACAGATTCGTCACTTTCCACCACAAGTGGTTTTTGTTCACACATGTTGGATCCACTTCATACTGCATCTCATAATATGCATAGTATATTCACTTATGCTTCACAAAGTAGTTAGATTCCTCACTTGTACCGATCCGTGGATTCGTACAAATCTGGAACCAACTCCTTATCTATGAGTGAATGTCTTCGCACGATGAGGTCAGTGTCTTCTAAACTGATTTATCTTCAAAATCTTCTGAGAATGCATATGACCTCTTCCCCTTCCCTCGCACCTTAATGCTGTCACAGGTACATGTCCGTGGGAGAATCCCTTGGTTCTCATAGTCTGTATTCATGTGCAGAATTCTTACAGTATCATATAAATTCTCCCGAAGCCAGTTCCTGTTTGTCCAGCAAGCGAAAGCCTTTGAAGCCTTTGAACGTGTTGAAGCCATTCAGTTTGAAGTTCATGGCTGCAGAGAAATCAGAAAGGAAGGGTGGCAGACAGAGTCATGGGGGAACATCAAGAGATTTTCCTGATGACCTCTCAGAGCTTTACAAGACAGATCCTGAAGAGGATTACAATCAGCGCAAGACCCGAATCCAATGGATTCGAAGATATTGGGCAGAACAATTGTTCAAATACCGGTTTGTGACCCAGGAATATGCTGAGAAAAATGTCATCAAGCGACCGTGGGGAGACATCCTATACAAGAATCTTCAACCCAGGTCCAGAGAAGAAGCCATTGAACAAGGCTTCTATCCCTGCATGGTCCGTGGGCCACTGCCTGCAGATGCACACACATCGTCACTACTATGGTGTCGTGACGACAATATGTTCAAGCGCAACTTCAAGTTTGCCAAGAACTCAGCGAAGCAGAACAAGAAGTCTTTGGGATTAGACTTCAACCCTGGTCCCTCTGCTCCCCGTGCCGATGGAACTCGCTAAGCTGAACCCAATCTTCTTGGGCCCTTCTACAACTTGGAAGGTCTCATCACTCATATTGTGGTTCAAGGGATAGCCGTGAATGAGCCCGTAGATGACGCTGAATTAGATGAAGCGCCTGCAGCGCTGAAGCCAAAGAAGTTGAAGCAGCCTAAAGCTTCAAAGCCTGCCTCTGCACCAAAAATCTCAGGGGCAAAGCTACTGGCTACTGCACCTCCTGAAGACAGTGTGCAGTCTGAAGATTTGTCACGCATCTCCAAGCCCCAGAAAGTCAAGATGCCTCTGCCACACACCGGCCAAGAACTGACTGTTGCTGCTATTCTGCGCAACGATGCCATTGATCTGTCCAGTGATGAAGATATTGCAGATGACGCTCTTGAGCAACTGATCAAGAGCAATGAAGAAGCATAAATCTTCAATGATCTGCCTCTCTTTGATGTGGCAATCATTCACAACTTCATTGGTGAGTGGTTTGACACGCCCAACCTCAGCTTCAAAGATCTGCAACTTCGGATTGGCCTTAGTGTCGCCTTCCATGGCGCCATTGCTTCAGAGCTAGCTATAGCTCAGCGCATCGTCGAACTGAAGCAAAAGATTGACTTTGAGAAAGCTCAGTTCAAGAAGCATATGGCCAAGCTCAACGTGCAAGAGGTGAAAAACATCAAGATTATGCTGCATGAGCTCAAAGAAGCCTTTCTCAAGAAACATGCAGAAGCTCAGGGTTCTCGTGAGCGCATGAAGAGCCTGACTGACAAGTGTGTGCAAGGCTACAACGAGGCTGAGAAGCGCAAGGCCCTTGGGCGTCCGGGCATTGATCCCAGGATGGCTACTAAGCAGAAGAAGAAGCCCACTGTGGCCGAACCCAACGCACCAAGGTAGGAAGCAGATCCCATTGTCTTCCCAACTAGCATGACTGGCTCGAAGCCAAAGGCCAGGTCAACCGCTTCAGAACTGAAGAAGACGAGGACTGCTGAGGCTGAAGCCAGAAAGAGGAAACATTCTGAAGCCTCTGATGCTGCTCCCTCCAAGAAGAAGAGGAAAACTAAGAAGGAACAGGCTGCTCCCACAGAGCCCTTAATTGTTGAACCCATCTCCATGGTTCGCCCTGCCACTGAACTGCAAGAGCGCCAACTGACTGTCCATGAGCCTGCTTTCACAGAGGCTCATGCAACTGAAGACTTTCCAGCAGCTGATCCTGCCGCTACTGAAGTCATTGGTCACCATGACAATGTTGAAGATAATGTAGTCCTTCCTCAGATCGAGCACCAACAGGTATCATCGCCTGTGCTTACGCACAGCGAACTCATCAGCATTGGTCGTCCCTTTACGCCAGTTGCTCAGGATACAACATGGGCTGATCACCCACAAGCACAAGAAGAAGATGCCTTTGAGGCCCAGCCAACTACATCTCCACAAGCGTCGCCAGCGTTACGCAGGCTTCGCAAAGGACCAAGGCCTCCAGTCTCTGAGTCTGAAGCTAAAGCTGCTGAAGACATTATGGCTGCATCAGCCAATGACACCCAATAAGAAGAACATGTCCCCACTCCCCCAACTACTGACGAAGCTGTTCTCGTGGAGAACGTGTCTGTGCCCGACCCTCCAGCTCATCATGTGGAGGTAGAAAATCTTGAGGCTGCCACCACCAACACCAATGAAGCCATTGACGCTGTCATGGCTGAAGCAAATGTGGAGCCTACACCAACACAAGAACCAGAAGTCAGCGAAGCCAATGATGCTACTGCTTCTGTTCCTGCGCCTGCTGCTGGTCCTCAGTTTGACTATCATGTTGAGCATAGGCCTCAGGTACAGAAGCCAATTCCAAGGTTGCCCAGGTTTCCAGGTCCTGCATCAGCACCTGGATCCTTCAATGTCAACGGCTTCAAAGCAGACAACACTTTCTTCAATAGCTCCAAGAACCCCTACTCAAGGGAAAGAATATCTTCTGATCGGTTCTGGAGCTATCCGCAGCGAAGCTATTACTCCTGCATTCCGTACAATCAAGGTCGCATCTTCCCACATAAGCGTCTTGACACCGAAGCAATAGCTAGTCTGCCCTGTCTGGAAGAAGCTCTGGATTGCTTCCAAGCGGTTGGATTGTTGCCGTTTGTCACCGACCAAGAGCACTAGAATGAAGAGTTGTTGCTCCAATTCTATGCCACACTTCACATCCGTGGGTACAACAGAGATCCGAAGACTTGGGTCCTGGAGTGGATGACAGGAAATGTTCATCACGAAGCCAAAGCCTTTGATATCATTGTGCTCACTGGTCTGCCCACTCCTGGCGATCTCTACGAACCTGGCTATCAGCTTCACAATGAAGCTATGGAGAGCATCTTTCAAAATCCTGAACCAAACATGAGTCAGATGCTCAGTATGATGAAGCCCTTGCCACAAGATGCTGCATATCCTAAGGAGTTCTTTGTTGAAGACCTTGAGTATCTGCCAAGGACTATCTATCACATCATAAGGCGAACTCTCTGGCCCATCAAAGGACATTCTCCACATGCCAAGCCGGAAGGTGCAATGAAGAATTTGGTATTCTATATTCTTCATGGCAAATGCTTCAATGCACAAGACTTCTTCATCCGCCAACTTGCTGCATCAGGCTCTGATCTCTTTGGCTTGAAGTTCTACGCTCCATGGATAATGCGGCTGATTAAACTCCACTCCGCTATCTCATATCAGCCATCTGCTCACAATCATCGAATCTTTCTGCCTGATGTGGATATGTCCGTTGAAGCCATTTATCCTGAGCCTGCCAAGGAGCCTCTTAGTCTTCAGAATGCGGAGCATCAAAGTTTCTCTCAGAACATTGAAGGAGTTGGAGCAGTCACTCGTGTTTATCCTCTGGCTGGAACTACACGTGCACCTCATCGTGCCCTCCCCGAAGCCACCGAAAACACTATTGCCCAACGACCCAAGAAGCGATCTTGTGTTCTCAATGACCGAGAGCTTCTGGTGGCTCTTCATTAGAAACAGGATAGGCATCATGACTGGCTGAAGCGCCAAATGCAAAGCCTCTTGGTGGATGTTAATCGCATTCGGAATCTTGCCACCAAGAATGCCTTTGTTTCCCATGAAACCTCTCGACGCACATGGAAAGGGCTGACGCTTATGTGCCTTGAAGATGATCTTCAAGAGGATGGCTTCTCTGAACGCTTCAAGTTTGACTCCACACCTCCTCGAACGGCAGTGCTGAGACGGACTCCATCTCTTGAAGACTCTGAGTTCTCTTCCTCTGCGGCAACTGTGAATGCCCGAGTGATAGAGGACAAAGACGATGCTACTTCACCGCCCCCTCCTTCAGCACGCTTCAACACTGCTCCAAGTTCTTCTGCACCGCCGATCACCACCGACGACCCTGCTGCCTCACCTACTCCTCATGGGAATGAGTAGATGCTCTATGTCTTCAAACCTTTTTGGTCCTTACTGACAAAAGGGGGAGAAGCATATGATTTTGATAGTCTTCAAGCGGGTCCACATGGGCGGTTGCTTTATATTTTGCCTAGTGTTTACAACTCTACACATGGGCGGTTGCTTTATATTTTGCCTAGTGTTTACAACTCTCGTTTTGATACATTTGGTTCTTTGAGTTGTAACACCTAAACTCGATGGTCGTCTGCTACTTATTTGCTACTTTGTGATGCGATGATAAATTCCGCATGTGCGATGATAAATTCCACACTTAGATCATTTTGCAGACGTCCATTTTCCATTATGCATGTCATTATCTTCACATACCTTCACATGCATAATGAATTGTCATCATAAGTTGAAGAGGATCTCCACGAGTACAACCTGCCATGTGCATTTGCATTCCAAAAGCAAATTACTTATATGCACATCTTCAGGGGGAGCCCTTGCAACTTATGAAGACAATTCCTTACCCTTTACAATTTCACATATTATATTCCCCGTTGAAAACTTCAACTAGTTTGTCATCAATCACAAAAAAGTGGGAGATTGTAAGTGCATCTAGTGCCACCCCTAGTTGGTTTTGGAGTATTGACGACAAACCTAGTTGAGGGACTAATGTGTTTGTGAGAATTGCAGGATAACACAGGTAGAAGTCCCTCATTGATTCGGTTTTCCTACCAGAGATGACACCTAAAAATGTATGAAGACATTGATGTCAAAGGTGGCATGTGAAGATATTCACATTGAAGACTATGACAAGAGAAGACATCGCATGAAGCCTATGGAGCTCGAAGACTCAGATCTTTCATAGTTCTTTTTCTTCTTTATTGAGTCATAGGAACCACCGTACTGTTAAGTGGGGTCCAAGAGAAACAGTCAGAATGACTGAAGTGATGCTTAACCAAAACCTATGTCTTTGAGTGAATACTATGAGAGCAAATCTTGTCCAGAGTCGGACAAGTCAGCTTTGCTTGTAGCCCAAGAAAAGTTGTCGTGTGTGATTGAAATCTGACCATTGGAACACGTGTCAGTTCCTTAGTAACCCAGGTTCATTTCGGACAAATCAGGTCGGGTTGCCTAGTGGCTATAAATAGCCCACCCCCTACAACCATAAACAGTTGGCTGCTCAGAGTTAGAGTACGGCTTTTGTCGTTTGAGAGCAACCCACCTCGAAGCCTTTGAGAGAGAATTCCTTGCGAGGATAAAGCCCTAACCACCGAGAGCCAAAGAGTGTTAGGCATCACTTAAGTCTTCCTATATGTGTGATCTGAAGACTTATTACACTTGAGGACTGTGAATCCTCCAGCTGGTTAGGCATCGCGTTCTGAGCATCCAAGAGTCATTGTGGATCGCCGGTGAACGAAGTCTGTGAAGGTTTGGGAGTCTACCTTGAAGACTTACCAGAGTGATTGGGCGAGGTCTGTGTGACCTTAGCTCAAGGGGAATACGGTGAGGACTGGGTGTCCTGAGCTGCGTGTTCAGGACTGGGTGTCCGGGACTGTGTGTCCTCAGGTTTAAATACCTAGCCACCCTAACCAGACATACAGTTGTCACATCAGCTGGAATTGGTCCAACAAATCATTGTCTTCAACGAGTCACTGGTTTCATCCTTCCCTTCCCTTTACTTACTGTTGGTCCTTGTGAAGTCATTGTATGATTGCACTATCTTTTGTCTTCACTGAGTGACTGCTTGTTCTGATTGGCTTCATAATATCTTCCTACCTGATCCTTACTACCTAGCTGCTATTAGTCATTGTGCTTTCAATTCATTGAATACTTGACTATGGTTTGCCTAGTGTAGTCTACCTTCCGCTGCATGATAATAGGTTTATTTCTATCGTTTGTCTTCGAAACTTCCACGTTTTGAAGACTTACATAAAAATTGCCTATTCACCCCCCTCTAGTCGATATAACGCACTTTCAGTTGCCTCCCCATGAACACGACGCATTCCGTTGCCTCCCCATGAACACGACGACGACGCTGTTTCTCTGTTCCGACCCAGCCATGTACACGAGCCCTGGTCGTACGTATGCGCAAGTAGGCGTTCGAGACCCCGCCCATATGTACACATACGTGGCCGTATTTTCTTTCTTGCACCCTGGCCGCTGTACGTACGTGTACATGCTACGTGCGCGCCTCTACTACGACACGTGCGCGCCTCTACATCAACCAGTATATATGTACGTACACGTTCGCTACCAGAATGACAACGCTACGTACGCTTCGACCAGGTGGGTCCCGACTGTTAGGCACTTCCTTGCGTGCGAAGATGTAGCTGGTGGGTCCCAGCAGTCAAGGGCAAACCTTTTTTCGCGAAATACGGTGTCCCGTCCAGTGGGTCCCCGCTATCAGGTGGAGGAATAATTATTTTACGCGTAATAAGGAGGCACTTCCTTGCTGCGGCCGTGGACCCAGCTGTCAGCGTCTCCATGCATAGTACTCTTCTGATGGAAGTCGGTCGTTGACCACATTGACCACGCCGCGACGAGAGCACCACGACGGTGGACGACGGCGAGGCCTAGGAAGGGGACAACGCGGAGCCGGGGAAGAAGCGGCAGTGGAAGCCCGCGCGGAGAGGAGTACGAGGGTTCACTGGTTCGGCTGCAGTGTGAGGCCACCGTCGCCCCAGGGCCTAGCCAGCGGTGGGAATAGTAGGGGCGGTGAGGCCTCCGCGACAGCACAACCAGCCACGGGAGGCAGGAGCATGCGGCATGACCGGTGCTGCTTTGGGCGGTTGGAGCAGGAAGACCAGAGGTTGAAGAAGCACTATGGCCGTTGGATGGACATCGTACGGTCACTGGAGCTAGAATCGTTCATATTGACTAAGTTGACAAAGCCCTTCGTCCCCGTCAACTTAGTAGGCCCACAAGTCAGCCTCCCACCAAGGTGGGTCCCGGCTAGCCGGGGGAGTATTCATTTTTTTGTGTGTAATAAGGAGGCACTTCCGGTGGGTCTGAGCTGACAGCATGGGAACGTTTTTTTCGCGAAGTACGGTGGCCCGTCCGGTGGGTCCCATCAGTCAGGGGAAACGATTTTTTTGCAAAATACTGGTGGCCCGTCCGGTGGGTCCCGGCTATCAGGTGGAGGAATAATTATTTTGCGCGTAATAAGGAGGCACTTCCTTGCGGCTGCCGTGGACCCAGCTGTCAGCCTCTCCACGTACAGTACTGTTCCGATGGAAGTCGGTCGTTGACCACATTGACCACGCCGCGCCGAGAGCACCACGGCGGTGGACGACGGTGAGGCATAGGAAGGGGACGACGCGGAGCTGGGGAAGACGCGGCAGTGGATGCCCACGCGGAGAGGAGTACGAGCTTTCACCAGTTCGGCTGCGGTGTGAGGCTGCCGTCGCCGCAGAATAACAGGGGGTGTGGGTGAGTAGAGGGATGCCCTGGCCAGCGGTGGGAGTAGTAGGGGTGTTGACGCCTACGCGGCAGCACAGCCGGCCACGGGAGGCGGGAGTAGGCGGTCCCGCCGGCGCTGCTTTGGCGGCTGGAGCAAGAAGATCAGAGATTGAAGAAACACGACGGCCGTTGGATTGACATCCAACGGTTACGTCTGCTAGAATCGTTTGTTGACGTATATAATAACTAAAAGAATCTTGCATACGCGTCAACTAAATAGGCCCACAAGTCAGACCACTCCTTTTTTTTAATAATTTATATATAGCTCATGGCAACTTCTTATGCAATTTATTGCAGTCGTTTTTTTGGTTGGCCAGGGCCAATTTCGCATATTTCTGTGGGTTCCAAACTATTTTAATACCGAAATGTCCAGCCAGATTTAAAGTATTTTGAAGATATATTTAAATTAGGTTAATGCCTTGTGAAATAGGAATCTGAAAATGTATTAAAATTCAGAAATTATAAAGTAATTGCCAATTTGTCATCTGTTTTTATATTTACAACCCATTTCATATTACTTTCAAGATTTGCAGGCGTCTTGAAAGAGTTCAGCCCATCAGGGCGTAGAAAAATAAGTAGGCCTGGATTGGGTATTCTTCAGAAAAAATAAACTGGGCTCATTTTCACAAAGAAAAAATAGCTGGGCTGGTCACATGGTGAACATAAAATATAAGCCTGGGCTAGACGGGCCGGCCACAGCCCAGTTCAAACCCCGCTCTGTCTCGACAATACCAAACAAAAAGAATACTGCTCGAGTAGCTACGTCCCAGGTGTCAGCCGATCTTGTGCTGTTCTCTTGTCTATTGACTATATATGCTCCCAATGTCGTGGGTCCCAGAAGTCAGGAAAACACTTGGAGGAAGCTTTTTATTTTTCCATACACTGACATGGTGGGCCCCTACTGTCATCCTCTCCAGGTACTTCTGCCGATTCCTGTTGTTTGTTGACCATGTTGACAACGCGAGAGGGCGGCACCGCGGTGAGCGCACCAAAGTGCGTGGAGGACGTCGGCGTTAACTATTTAGGATACGGTGGGGCGGCGATGCGTGCACTGAGGCGCAGCCAGCCGTGGGAGGCGGAAGCAGGCGGCCCCGCCGGCGCTGGTTTGGTTTTGGCGGCTGGAGGAAGACAGAACTGAAGAAGCACGACATACTGTAGTATTTAACAATCTTAACTGAAACCAGCAGGGGCACTTAACAACCAAAGCTGAAAGTAGTATGAGTACTTATACAGGTTCAACCGTACAAAGCACGCCTCGAACAGTGCTACTTTGCCTACAGTTAACCAAGGGTGAGGCCGCCAAGCCCTAGGACAAGGCCCAGGCGCCACCCCACGCATCTAGAACCTTCTAAAAGCGCCTTCATCTCACAACGTGGTCAATAAACAGGATATTCGCTTTAGAGCCATGGAAAAGCATGAACTTAATCTTCTGTCCTATTCTCCAAGATGGACGGGCCTTCATTATTTGAGACCACCCATGAATAAGTATCTTTTCACCTCCAAGGGGAATTGAGTAGGTCGACATAAACATCATGTTGTGACCAAGCGCAAGTCTGACCGGACCATGGTCAGGCATCTATATAGGAACAATAGAACTCGGCAGTTCCTGTTTCAAGAAGACCACAGCTGTAAAACTGTGTATAAGCAATAGTTTATGAACAACATATATAATAGAAAACAGCTCATACCATAAGTTTCTCGACATAGTTGGACCTGTTCAACGAGTGCAACAGTGGCACACATATCCCATGTGGCTTTCCACCATTGAAACGCCCCACAGGGAGCTCAAGACGATCAATAAAGTGTAGGAACTTGTGGATGTTGATCCAGTCAACTTCAGTGCCATTAGTAACAGCCGAGTTATTACAGAGTAACAAACGAGCAGACTGCTTTACTCTGAAAAAACCTACATGTGCCACCAATTATAAGAAAATATTAGTTAGAAGTAGCATCTTCGTGAGAGATTCGTTGCTACTTCTAAAGTTAAATTGTGATTAGTTAGACAGAATAGGTGGATTAAGAAGTAATCGAGGCAACAAGCAAGAACCAGATACAAAACTAACATGGATGAACAATTGGAACCACGTCAGGGTGGAAGATCGCAGTGAAGATGAGACCAGGTTCTGATATTTCCATCAACATCCGTGCGCCAACTTTCAGTCCGTAACACTTGAGAAAGTTTATCCAAGTTCGGACATAAAAAAGCAGTGATCTTCTTGCTTCATGAACCCAACTCGGAACTTATATCCATGGCTTGTCCTCACTGTGACCATTAAACTAGTGTATTCAGTTATGGCAAGGCCGGGCATCTTGAGTACATGTGTTCTGGCAGAGCAAATAATACACTGCAGGAAAAATAATACGAGAACACAGCATGTTCAAAAAAAAACCCAGCCTCCCGGATAGAAAAGAGGATTCTAGGAACATATTGTGCGTGTTTCAAAATGATGTGTTAGGATGAGAAGGAACAAGCGTGGCGTCTCACCGAGGCGCAGAAACCTGTAGGGTACTCGCACTTTGGGCACTGCAAATGAAACACACTAGATTTAGTAGGAAGAAAAATGCATCAACGGCGGCGACTGCCATCCTAGGATTACCTGCGACCAAGGGACTTGGGTTTATCGGGGATGGATGAAGAATTCGTACCTGGTTCTCCATGAGAAAACCCTATGCAATCACCGAGAGGGGGTTTTCTCTAAACAAGCAGACGAGGGAGAAAGGGATTCAGGCCCCGTGAAATATTGCCGCTTCGTCCGTCCAGCTTACTGCTAAAGCTGGAAAGGGGGGTTGTGATTTGATGGCTCATTGGGCATTGCTGCGGCGCTACGACCGGGATGTGCCTACCGTGAAGTTGTGCACTCTAATTTGTGCATATGGCACGTGGACCCCGTTGCCGGTTGCCCCACATATCAGCGAAAGGAAGTAGAAAGACAGGAGTAACTAGTTACACATGAATATATTTTTTGACAGAGAGATACTCCCTCTATAAAGAAATATACAAATCTTTTATATCACATGCTCACCTTGCCGAGAAAAATACTCCGTCTGCAACGCACGGGCATTATGGGGGTTCAGCTGAGAATATAATACTCAAGATGTTTTTTTTGAGGGATAAAAGCTGCTTTATTGAAGATTAACAGTCATAGGTATACAAATAATTTCGGGGGTTCCTGTGAGCCAAAGATGGTGTCCATAGGGCAAAGAAGTAGCAGCTTTTGCGAGCACATGCGCTTCAACATTACACTCGCGTTTTTCATGTATGATCTCCATGGTTCGGAACATATTCTTCTTCATCTTGATCTCATCCATAATAACTTTGCTGGGCCCCAAGTATGCCTGTCCAATATGCTTGACTGTTGCTGAACAATCGGTGCTAATCTGAACTTGTTGCAGGTTTAAGTCAAGAGCCAGAGATAGCCCCTCGCAACATGCCATTGCCTCTAGGATCTCTGGATCAGTAACACTTTCGCACACCAGTGCCGATGCTCCAAGGAAGAAGCCTGTATGTTCCCGGCTCACAACTGCCAGGGTTCCCCTTTGACCATTGCGAGATAACGCATCATCAACATTCATCTTCGCCCAACCCATAGCAGGAGGAGGATGACACTTCTGCACTGAGCTAGTGCTTCTCGAAACCAGGTTCTGGACTTTGGGCCGTAGGCCGACCCTACATGTTTGGGGGCCCATGTGTTCTACCTCAGCGCTTTTCATATTGCAAGCGATCGATATGGCGCTGGTTTTAGATGCTGCCGCAAGGCGAATACACAAAATTGAATAAAGCACGGCAGCTGTTGGAATGAAATCAAACGACATTTCCTAACCAGCAATCAGAGTTGCAATTCTATCAACAATTATCGTACTACTTATACACACAGGACACTTGTTTCACCACGCCAGATTATTACATCAAAATCTCTCGGAGGATAGATCAGTTAGGCAGTTGTGTGCTGCTACTGAAGAATTTCAAAGTTGATTTGGACCAGCTCTCCTTGCCGAGAAAGTTTGATTTTGACATCATCGCCTACCGCAAGATATGATTTAGATTTTAACCTTGACCATCCTTTAGCATCAATCATCATGCGACCATCCTTTGTACTTACGATATATTGAGCAGGTTCATTCACACCAAGGTTGCGCATGGTAAGAGAAACTTGGCCGCGGTCGCCCGGATTGTTGAACGACTCCCTCGTTGCTCTAGGAATTCTCTGTTTGCAAACAAGAAGACATACCCAAACAGTTAGATCAACACAGTGAATCATGTGAAACAACATGGAAAGAAAAAAGAACGAAGCACTTGGGCGGCCAATGCTTACCAAGAAGGTGGACATGTCGGTTTTTGTAAGGATTTTGGTATATGAAGTGCGAACTGCAGCCCAGTCTGTTGCAGATGCAAGTGCAAGTGTTGGTGCAGGTGCCGAAGCCGCTGCTGCTGCCAGAGATGGTGCTCCTTGTAGAGCTAGTGCCGGTGTCGATGCCCAATCCTCCGGTAGATCAGACTGATCCGCTGACGCGGTCGGTGCCCAATCCTCAGCTAGATCAGACTGAGCTGCTGCCGCTGTCAGTGATAGAGCACCTGTCAGTGCTCGTTTTGTGCGAGACAGCAGCGATCGTGTCTGGTCTGCTATGATCAGCTTTCTAACTTGACTAGGATCCGTGACCGTGATCCAGTCTTTTTCTTCATTTCTTTTAAACGTGGGAAGGACTAATTGTGGCATTTTTGTTAAACCAAACTGCAATTCATCATAGGGATTCAACTTGTACTCAGACAACATACTGATCCAATTTTCTCTAGTAATATAAGTGATGGACAATGCCTTCATTACTGACACGACATAAGAAGTGAAACCTGAAAAATAGCCATCGTAGAGCAAACCAAACGGTTTATTATGTGATGAATGTCACATGGCAAAACCTGCATCATAAAATTGCAGGAAAAGAAAGAAAACATGACATTAAATCAATAAGATTTAGACAGTAAATCAATAAGATTTACTTGATGTGACACGAGTGAATCCTTATCAGGAAATCACTATGTTGAAGTACTAAACAGAAGATTGATCGTTCAACTACGTGGGGCATGCAGGGGCCCCGCCTACTCCCACAAGCAGGACAGTCCAAAGGTCGTGACAAATCATATGGACCGAACATCCATGGGACTGGAAATCCTGGTGGGTGCAATAAACCCTGCAACGCATACAGATATTGGAGTTTAACCATAATTGATAGACCGTCCTCACAAAAAATGATATGGATACTTCAAAATATACAGACTGAATTGAGTGGACAGACATTAAGATAGAACGTTCTCAGGACTGACCACACACCAAAAGCGGCAGTACTAATAAACAATACAGGGTTCACAAACACAAATCAAGTACTGAACAATAGTACTTACTACAGACAAGCAAAGTTGCACTAACTAAACTCTGCAGACTATTTTTTGCCACCGACCTACAGGATGAACCCCACATAACTGACTAGGCCATGGACTTCGTGTGAGATGTCTACATGCACCATCACCATCTTGTCAACCTTGGAGAACCTAACAGAGTGGTCTTTCCACTCATAAACATGATGATGAAGACAGGTCGCATCCAATTTGTTGGGAAGCTTTACAAGAACCACACCCTTCGTAATCGAAGGCACAACCAGGAAATTGTTCTGGTCAAGTACAGCCTCGCACTACTAGGAAAAGGCCTACTAATGGCGCACCAGTTTTGCCTACAAATGGCGCATCACTGGTGCGCCATTACTAGCACGCCACTAGTAATTTTTACTAATGGCGCACCACTGGTGCGCCATTAGTATAGGCCACGGTGCGCCATTAGTATAGGCCACTGGTGCGCCATTAGTATAGGCCACGGTGCGCCATTAGTATTTTTGAATTTTGAAGGCGGGAATATAGTAGTGGCGCACCGTCTAACCCCCACCATGCGCCATTGCTATTTTTGAATTTTGAATTTGGATCTAGATCGTGATTTTTTTGCCCATTTTTTGCTAGTTTTTTTTCTCATTTTTTGGCACGATATTATTTCAAATTTTGTTCCTGTTTTTGGATCTTGTACGTTCTTTTGCCGTGTTCTTTTGCCGGAGAGGAGTTCGCCGGAGAGGAGGAGGAGGTCACCAGAGAGGCGCTCGCCTACATCGCCGGAGGGGAGGAGGAGGTCGCCGGAGAGGAGTTCACCGAAGCATCGGAGAGGAGGAAGGAGAAACCATGAGGGAATGGGAGGAGAGGAGGGAGGAGGAGCTCACCGGAGAGGAGGGAGGATAAACCGTGAGGGTAGGGGAGGGGAGGAGAGGAGGGAGGAGGAGGTTCCCGGAGAGGAGGAGGTCGCCGGAGAGGAGGAGGAGGTCGCCGGAGAGGAGGAGGAGGTCGCCGGAGAGGAGAAGGAGGTCGCCTGAGAGGAGGAGGAGGTCGCCGGAGAGGAGGAGGGTAGTATGGTGGAGGAGAGAAGGGAATATGGAGTGGAGGAGAGGAGGAGATGGAGTGGAGGAGAGGAGAGGAGGAGATGGAGTGGAGGAGAGGTGGAGTGGAGGAGGTGCGCCCAGCCGTATATACGACATAGTAATGGCGCACCATGGGCAGGTGCGCCATTACTAACTTTTTTTTATTTTTTTGATTTATTTTGAATTTTGAAGGCGGGAAGATACTAATGGCGCACCATGGGCAAGTGCGCCATTAGTAACTTTTTTTTTATTTTTTTGACTTATTTTGAATTTTGAAGGCGGGAAGATACTAATGGCGCACCATGGGCAGGTGCGCCATTAGTAACTTTTTTTATTTTGTTGACTTATTTTGAATTTTGAAGGCGGGAAGATACTAATGGCGCACCATGGGCAGGTGCGCCATTAGTAAGTTTGAATTTTTTTGAATTTTTCTGCCTCTCCAGATCTTAAAAGCCCCGTATCTTTTTTTCTGTTAGGTTTTTAAGGATTTTGAAAATGTTTAACAGGTGCGCACGAGGATTTTGAGGATCTCCGCTCCCACGGTGCGCCATTAGTAGTTTTGAAATTTTTTTAATTTTTTTCCTAATGGCGCACCATGGATGTGGTGCGCCATTACTAGTTCAACTAGTAATGGCGCACCACTCCCACGGTGCGCCATTAGTAGTTTTGAAAAAATTAAAAAAATTTTACTAATGGCGCACCATGGACATGGTGCGCCATTAGTATATAATAATGGCGCACCACATGTCTAGTGTGCCCTTAGTGTCAATTCCATCTATAGCCCTTTTCCAAGTAGTGTAGAGAACATGCCTGACAACAATGCTACAGGAAAACACTTGTTCAGGACACGTGGCGACACGGACACAGCAGCTGGATAGTTTAGCAGTAGAACTCATCATCAGGTCTTCCAGTTCACACGACATGACTTTGAGAACTTCATCTCCACCACGGACCTGGTTCTAATTCAAACAAAAGCCATATTTTATTACTACCTCCGTTCAGAAATGAGTGAACAAAGACACTAGAACATGACTTCAAAGGCATGAGAGCAGAGGCATTACATGCAATATCCATAACACAAGTTACTGAGGCAAATATACCCTCTTAAAAGGTAGCATTGATGTTCATAAAGTACTCCCTCCGTCCCAAAATTCCTGTCTTAGATTTGTCTAGATACGGATGTATCAAGTCACATTTTATTATTAGATACATCCGTATCTAGAAAAATCTAAGACAAGAAATTTGGGACAAAGGGAGTAGTTGAAAGTAATCTATAAGAAATCAGTGTCAACCTCTCGCATGTTTTGGTCAAAAGAGGAATTTAGAACTGTCATTTGGCACACAAAAATCACATGCAAGATCACCCAGAAAGTTGTACTACTAGTAATAGTACTGCGTGTTAGATGAAAAAACACGATCAAGATAGAGAAAAAGATCGTCAAGAAGAGATATTACCTAGACTTGCTTAACGAGGGATCCCGGAGAGGGGGGCTTGGACAGGGCGATGTCTTTGAGCTTGTCTGCGGTAGTCTCGGCGGGGTGCTTTCGCTTCTTCGTACCATGAGCCTCGACGGTTTTGGCCGGAGCCATAGACATCACTTCGGCCGGTGCTCCAGTTTCCATCAAGAAACTGTCAAATAGAAATAAAAGAAAAGAAACCATAATCACAAACCAAAAAGAAGAAAAGAGAGGGAGTTATAGGATCAGTCTCGGGGTTGCAAGACCGGGCCTTGGCCAGAATCAACACCATTGATGCACTCACCTTTCCTTCTTTGGGAGAGAAGCACAATGGCAGAAGCAGGTCGGGGTTTTCTTGAAGAAATGAGGAAAAAGATGAGGCAGAAGCGAGGGTTGGGTAGAGACGAAGCTGAGAGAGAAGAGTGAAATGATGGTTGCTTCGTTCGTCCAACTTACTGCTGGAAAGGAGGGGGTTTTGTGATTTGACGGCTCATTGGGCATTACTGCGGCACTTCGATCGGGGTAGTCTACCGTCACTCTAGTACGGAGTAACTTAGTGCATGTCTAGTGGACCCCGATGCTGGCTGTCCCACACGTCGGCGAAATTTAGTGCATGGCTAGAGGAGGATCCGCACGGTAGAGCGTGTACACTATTTTCTAGAAGAAGAAAAATGATTACAGCAAGCGTTTCCACTCTTACGACGGAGGAGTGTGAAACACGGCAGCCACTTAAACATACACAGTGCTCCAACTACTAGGCATGTGCAGTGGTTCATACGTCAGTACTACACAATCTTGTTGCTAGTGTAGTAAGATATGACGATAACAAATGATGTTGTGCGCATGTCAACTACTCCTATATGTAACATAGTACCGCTTTTTCGATTGTCCGGTCGAGAATGGACGGTGAGATCAATGTTAACATAACTAGGTCCATAGCGCACGGAGAGTACGATGCTACAGTACTCCATGAAACATGAACCACATGAAGCACAAATAGTGTTAGGCAGGGTGTATGAAGGGTGCACGGGATGGGAGCAAAAGTTCCCTTCTCGACCCACTTTTGGGTGTTTGCCAGAGTGCATGAAGGGTGCATGAGTCCACACTAGTAGGTTGACAAAAATACAAGAAGAGGAAACAACTATATTGAGATGAGAATGCAACTGAAGACACCCACACGCTTTGCGCTACAGTGACTGATCTGCACCGTGTGAGTTTGATCCAACGGACATGTTGCGCCGAGACATGGACATGCCCATGCAGAGGGTTTAGCCCGACGGTAGGCATCGTAACGCTGGCACGACGGTAGGCATCGCGCAGCCGCAACACGTGCGTGGCAACTTGGTTCACCAAGTGGCTGAGGCTATCCTGGACCTCGTCACGATCGGCCCGCTCGCGCTCCAGCCGGCTCCCCTGACGGCCTACCGTATCTCTCGCTTTCTGCAGCAATGCCGCCGACGCCTCGAGCATCTTTGTGGTGGACGCCTGCCGCTTTTGAAGCTCCGTGAACTCCCGCACATAACGGAGGAGCATGGCACACTAGTAGAAAACAGGGCTTTGGTCCAGGCCGAGTCAGCCCATTAGTCTCGGTTTAGTCCAGAACCGGGACGAATTGGGGCATTGGTCCTGGTTCGTGAGCCCAGGAGGCCGGCCAGGCCACGTGGGCCATTGGTCCTGGTTCATTTGGACCTTTTGGTCCCGGTTGGTGGGATGAACCGGGACCAATGGGCCTCGCTCCTGGCCCACCACCATTGGTCCCGGTAGGTGGCTTGAACCGGGACCAACGGCTCCCCTTTAGTCCCGGTTCATGCCACCAACCGGGAGCAATGAAGTGCCTATATATACCCCCTCGCATAAGAGCAGAGCACACTGCTCTGTTTTTTCTGGCCGAGGGGGAGAGGGCTTGGTGGTGCTCTAGCTCACCTCCTATGCACACAAGGTGTTCGATGGAATGCCCGAGCCACACTACTTAAGCTTTCTCCTCTCCAAGCTCGACCTCCAAGCTCCATTTTCCACAATATTTGTCTAGGTTTAGCGGTCCGTCACGCCCCGTCCCCGTCTTCACCGCTGTCGATCACCCGCGCCGAGCTCATCGCCGGCACCACCGTGGTGAGCCTCTTGTTCTTATCTTCTTTCTGAAAGGAAAAATATTCTTACTTGTATGTTTACATAGATACTTGTATTATTTTCTTACTTTTATTATTGCATCTTATATAGTGCGATGGTTTTGGTATCCGCCCCCGTCGGCCCTCGTCCTGTCTATGATTCGGATGTGGTATATATATTATCTTTATAACTATTGGTTCATTTATTGTTTATGAAAATTATGCCGACCAACGTGACATAGATTTTATTTATGTAGGATGTATGTGAATCGGAAATGCCAACCGACCCTATTGTAGAGAGGTTAAATTTAGTTGAAGAAGAAAACAATTTGTTGAAGGAAAAAATAAAAAAATTGAGGAGGAGAAGATGATATTGGAGTTGCATGTTGCGGATGTCGTCGATGATCACAAGATCAAGATGGATGCAATGCGCTTGAAGATTAGAAAGATTAGAAAATATGCCATTCATACCGAGGCTTGGTATCATTATGCCGTTGGATCAATTGTTACCTTGGTTGCGATTATGATCGCATTTGTTTTCGCATTGAAATGTTTTACATAGTTTCAATGTATGGTTTAATTAATTAGATGCTCTGGAGAGCTATATGTTGTTAGATGAGAACTATGTATGCACTTTGGTTTTAATGTGATGATGAACTTCTATTAATTTGGACACTTAATTATATATAATGCACGCAGATGAACCGGCAATGGATGTACGGTGACAGACACACCTGCGAGTACATTAAGGGCGTGCATGAGTTTCTCGATGCGGCTGAGGCAAACAAGCAGAATGGTTTTATGTGTTGTCCATGCACTGAATGTGGGAATACGAGGTCTTACTCTAACCGGAAAATCCTTCACTCCCACCTGCTTTACAAGGGTTTCATGCCACACTATAATGTTTGGACGAGGCACGGAGAAATAGGGGTTATGATGGAAGACGGCGAAGAAGAAGAGTACGATGACAACTATGTGCCCCCTGAATACGGTGATGCTGCAACGGGGGGAGCTGGTGAAGATCAAGAGGAACCAGACGATGTGCCCAATGATGCTGCAACGGGTGAAGCTGCTGAAGATCAAGAGGAACCAGACGATGTGCCCGATGATGATGATCTCCGCCGGGTCATTGTCGATGCAAGGACGCAATGCGAAAGTCAAAAGGAGAAGCTGAAGTTCGATCGCATGTTAGAGGATCACAAAAAAGGGTTGTACCCCAATTGCGAAGATGGCAACACAAAGCTCGGTACCGTACTGGAATTGCTGCAGTGGAAGGCAGAGAATGCTGTGGCTGACAAAGGATTTGAGAAGCTACTGAAAATATTGAAGAAGAAGCTTCCAAAGGATAACGAATTGCCCGACAGTACATACGCAGCAAAGAAGGTTGTATGCCCTCTAGGATTGGAGGTGGAGAAGATACATGCATGCCCTAATGACTGCATCCTCTACCGCGGTGCATACAAGGATCTGAACGCATGCCCGGTATGCGGTGCATTGCGGTATAAGATCAGACGAGATGACCCTGGTGATGTTGACGGCGAGCCCCCCAGGAAGAGGGTTCCTGCGAAGGTGATGTGGTATGCTCCTATAATACCACGGTTGAAACGTCTGTTCAGAAACGAAGAGCATGCCAAGTTGATGCGATGGCACAGTGAGAACCGAAAGAAAGATGGGAAGTTGAGAGCACCCGCTGACGGGTCGCAGTGGAGAAAAATCGAGAGAAAGTACTGGGATGAGTTTGCAAAGGACCCAAGGAATGTATGGTTTGCTTTAAGCGCGGATGGCATTAATCCTTTCGGGGAGCAGAGCAGCAATCACAGCACCTGGCCCGTGACTCTATGTATGTATAACCTTCCTCCTTGGATGTGCATGAAGCGGAAGTTCATTATGATGCCAGTTCTCATCCAAGGCCCTAAGCAACCCGGCAACGACATTGATGTGTACCTAAGGCCATTAGTTGAAGAACTTTTACAGCTGTGGAATGGAAACGGTGTACGTACGTGGGATGAGCACAGACAGGAGGAATTTAACCTTAAGGCGTTGCTGTTCGTGACCATCAACGATTGGCCCGCTCTCAGTAACCTTTCAGGACAGACAAACAAAGGATACCACGCATGCACGCACTGTTTAGATGACACTGAAAGTATATACCTGGACAAATGCAGGAAGAATGTGTACCTGGGCCATCGTCGATTTCTTCCGACCAACCATCAATGTCGAAAGAAAGGCAAGCATTTCAAAGGCGAGGCAGATCACCGGAAGAAGCCCGCCATGCGTACCGGTGATCACGTACTTGCTATGGTCAATGATTTACACGTAATCTTTGGAAAGGGTCCCGGTGGACTAGCTGTTCCGAATGACGCTGAGGGACACGCACCCATGTGGAAGAAGAAATCTATATTTTGGGACCTACCCTACTGGAAAGACCTAGAGGTCCGCTCTTCAATCGACGTGATGCACGTGACGAAGAACCTTTGCGTGAACCTGCTAGGCTTCTTGGGCGTGTATGGGAAGACAAAAGATACACCTGAGGCACGGGAGGACCTGCAACGTTTGCACGAAAAAGACGGCATGCCTCCGAAGCAGTATAAAGGTCCTGCCAGCTACGCTCTTACGAAAGAAGAGAAAGAAATCTTCTTTGAATGCCTGCTCAGTATGAAGGTCACGACTGGCTTCTCGTCGAATATAAAGGGAATAATAAATATGCCAGAGAAAAAGTTTCAGAACCTAAAGTCTCATGACTGCCACGTGATTATGACGCAACTGCTTCCGGTTGCATTGAGGGGGCTTCTACCGGAAAACGTCCGATTAGCCATTGTGAAGCTATGTGCATTCCTCAATGCAATCTCTCAGAAGGTGATCGATCCAGAAATCGTACCAAGGCTAAGGAGTGATGTGGCGCAATGTCTTGTCAGTTTCGAGCTGGTGTTCCCACCATCCTTCTTCAATATCATGACGCACGTCCTAGTTCATCTAGTCGACGAGATTGTCATCCTGGGGCCCGTATTTCTACACAATATGTTCCCCTTTGAGAGGTTCATGGGAGTCCTAAAGAAATATGTCCGTAACCGCGCTAGGCCAGAAGGAAGCATCTCCATGGGCCATCAAACAGAGGATGTTATCGGGTTTTGTGTTGACTTCATTCCTGGCCTTAAGAAGATAGGTCTCCCTAAATCGCGGTATGAGGGGAGACTGACTGGAAAAGGCACTCTTGGAAGTGACTCAATAATATGCAGGGACGGATATTCTTGGTCTCAAGCACACTACACAGTTCTACAGAACTCTACCTTGGTGACCCCGTATGTCGATGAACACAAGAACAGTCTGCGCTCCAAACACCCGGAGCAGTGCGACGACTGGATTACATGTGAACACATCAGGACTTTCAGCAGTTGGTTGGAAACACGTCTCAGAGGTGACAACACTGTTTGTGATGAGTTGTACTTGTTGTCCAGGGGACCATCTTTGACTGTATTGACTTACAAAGGATACGAGATAAATGGGAATACATTTTACACGATCGCCCAAGATCAAAAGAGCACCAACCAAAACAGCGGTGTCCGCTTTGATGCAGCAACCGAGAGCGGAAAGGACACATATTATGGTTACATAGTGGACATATGGGAACTTGACTACGGACCTGATTTTAAGGTCCCTTTGTTTAAGTGCAAATGGGTCAATCTGTCAGGCGGCGGGGTACAGGTAGACCCACAGTACGGAATGACAACAGTGGATCTGAAAAATCTTGGGTACACTGACGAACCGTTCGTCCTAGCCAATGATGTGGCACAGGTTATCTATGTGAAGGACATGTCTACCAAACCGAGAAAAAGAAAAGATAAGGAAGCGAATACATCATACGATGAGCCAAAGCGCCACATAGTTCTTTCAGGAAAAAGGGACATCCTGGGAGTGGACGGCAAGACAGACATGTCTGAAGATTATGAAAAGTTTCATGAAATTCCTCCCTTCAATGTCAAGGCTGACCCAAGCATCCTGATAAACGATGAAGATTATCCATGGTTACGGCGCAATAAGCAAATGACACAAGCGAAGAAAAAGTGAAGACTTTCTCCCGCAACTATTATGATGATACCATGCCAACTTTGTAACAGATGATCTTTCGTCCGAAACCCTGATACTTCGAAAGAGATTGTCCGTTTTGTACACGAAGTGCATCCAGTTTTTGCCGTAACCATCTCAACTTTGTTGCACATGCTATGTGGGTGAAATGATGATACCATGCCAACTTTCAACCTTTTCGGAGTTCATTTGAAATGCTTTTCAATTTCAGGGTCTTATAGCTCAAAAAAATCAGTAAATGCATGAAAAATAACAAATGAAGTCAGAAAGGGTTGAAAATTGATGATGTGGCTTTGAATGGTGCATTTTGAACACAGAAAAAATATGGAGTTCAAATAAGTTCAAGAAAATGAAATCCCTTTGTAACAGATGATCTTTCGTCCGAAACCCTGATACTTCGAAAGAGATTGTCCGTTTTGTACACGAAGTGCATCCAGTTTTTGCCGTAACCATCTCAACTTTGTTGCACATGCTATGTGGGTGAAATGATGATACCATGCCAACTTTCAACCTTTTCGGAGTTCATTTGAAATGCTTTTCAATTTCAGGGTCTTATAGCTCAAAAAAATCAGTAAATGCATGAAAAATAACAAATGAAGTCAGAAAGGGTTGAAAATTGATGATGTGGCTTTGAATGGTGCATTTTGAACACAGAAAAAATATGGAGTTCAAATAAGTTCAAGAAAATGAAATCCCTTTGTAACAGATGATCTTTCGTCCGAAACCCTGATACTTCGAAAGAGATTGTCCGTTTTGTACACGAAGTGCATCCAGTTTTTGCCGTAACCATCTCAACTTTGTTGCACATGCTATGTGGGTGAAATGATGATACCATGCCAACTTTCAACCTTTTCGGAGTTCATTTGAAATGCTTTTCAATTTCAGGGTCTTATAGCTCAAAAAAATCAGTAAATGCATGAAAAATAACAAATGAAGTCAGAAAGGGTTGAAAATTGATGATGTGTCTTTGAATGGTGCATTTTGAACACAGAAAAAATATGGAGTTCAAATAAGTTCAAGAAAATGAAATCCCTTTGTAACAGATGATCTTTCGTCCGAAACCCTGATACTTCGAAAGAGATTGTCCGTTTTGTACACGAAGTGCATCCAGTTTTTGCCGTAACCATCTCAACTTTGTTGCACATGCTATGTGGGTGAAATGATGATACCATGCCAACTTTCAACCTTTTCGGAGTTCATTTGAAATGCTTTTCAATTTCAGGGTCTTATAGCTCAAAAAAGCAAAAGGAATCAACTAAAAAGTTTTTATAAACCTCTAGTATTTTTGAAACTAAACTTATATAAAATTTATGCAACTTAAATTCAGAAAGTATTTTTTGTTCAACACATTAATAGCAAAAAGAATTTAATAGCAAAAAATAACAAAATTTGTTTTTGATTAAAACAGATATTAAAAATAACCTAAAATTACCAAATAGAGTATAATGATAAAACACTGTAATATTAAGTAGCAGGAAAAAGAATCACTCAAAAATCTAACTTCATAGTAAAGTTATTCATAAACTAGTGATTCACATACATTTTAAAACTATAAGTATTTAGTACAAATAAAAAATAAAAAGCAAAAAATAAAACAAAAGAAGAAACAAAAAAATTCAAATTTTAAAACTAATGGCACTAACAGAAAGTTTATAATTTTTGTGACCTAAAAGCAAAAAGAAATCACTAAAAAACTATAAGTATTTAGTACAAATAAAAAAAGCAAAAAAGAAAACAAAAGAAGAAAACAAAAAAATCAAATTTTAAAACTAATGGCACTAACAGAAAGTTTATAATTTTTGTGACCTAAAAGCAAAAAGAAATCACTAAAAACTATAAGTATTTAGTACAAATAAAAAAATAAAAAGCAAAAAAGAAAACAAAAGAAGAAAACAAAAAAATGCCACCTACTAGGCCTCCACGGCCTGAATACGACTAGAAACCCTTACATGGGCCAGGATTCAGGCCCGCAGAAGGCCCAGCAGGCCCAACAGGCATAGCAGTGCACAGATTAGGCCCGTAAGCCTGCAATAGAGAGGAGCTCGAGAGGGATGTGGCAGCGAGGCTTATAAACCACTCCGAGCCCCTCTCAACTAGCGAGGTGGGACTAAACTTACGACCGCACCGCGCCAGCACATGGCGTTTGGTCCCGGTTGGTAGCACCAACCGGGACTAAAGGGGTGCATTGGTACCGGTTCATAACACCAACCTGGATGAATGCCCCCCTTTAGTCCCGGTTGGTGTGACCAACCGGGACCAAACGCCTCTGCTTCCCGCCCTTTGGGCTGCCGAAAAGAGGCCTTTGGTCCAGGTTGGTAGCACCAACCGGGACCATAGGTGCCCATTCGCCCCGGTTCGTGCGACGAACCGGGACCATAGGTCCGCCTATATAAGCCCACACTTGCGAAAATTTCACCAACTGCTCCATTCCCCATCGCCGACGCCGCCAGGTTGCTCTTCCTCCTCGTCGCCGTCGCCGCGCCCTGCCCCATCCCCGCATGCTTGCCGTCGCCGCGCCCTACCCCGTCGCCGTCGCCGCGCCCTGTAGCTGTCGTCGTCGTCGCGCCCTCCTGCCCGTCGCCGGCCGCCCTGCCCCGAGCCCGCTGCCGTCCGCCCTGCCCCGAGCCCCGCCTCTTCGTCCCCGTCGCCGTGTGCCGCCCCGAGCCCGCCGCCGTCCCCGTCGCCATGTGCCACCCCGAGCCTGTCGTCCCCGTCACCGCGTGCCGCGCGCCCCGTGCACGCTGTCCCCGTCGCCGGCATCCCCGAGCCCGCCGTCCTCCTTCCCGTCGCTGGCCTCCTCTCCCTGTCACCGCCTGCCCCCAATGAGATCCCCCATTTACCATCCCCTCGCCGACGACGCCACCCATTGCCGCCGCTGCTCTCTGTTTACATGCAAAAGTTACATTTTTAGAAAATCATCTATATATGTTCATATATGCAAAAGTTTTATATGAATGTGTCTATATGTATGTTCATGGAAAATAATTTTGCTCGATGATCTTTTTGTTCACGATTTTCATATAATTTTTTTCATGTATGTATGAATGTCGATATGAATTGTACCTATGATGTTTTTTTATTCATAGATGAATATGTATGTGGCTATGTATGTGTATGTGGCTATGTGAATATGCAAAGAAGAGGAGATGAAGAAGATGATATATTTTCTTATTCGTGGGTGTGTCGAGAGGGTCGTCGATAACTTTACTGCATTTTAGGTTATTTTCATTTTAGGTCATTTTAGGTCGTGGGTGTGTCGAGAGGGCGGCCGAGGGGTCGAGGGTTGTCGAACATGAGAGGGGGGGTGATAGATGATGATGAGGGGGGGAGGGGGGACGTCGGACATTCATGAGAGAGGCGGGAAGAAGGGGAAGAAGAGGGAGAAGAAGAGGAGAGGAAGTATTCTCCTCTATTCTTTCCTCTCTTCTTTTTTTCTTCTTCTTCAGATATGTATTAGTTTTTTATTTAGGTTGTTAATTAGTAGATATTAATTTTGTTCATATATGTATGGATGCATGTGATATGTATGTATGTATCGGGTATGTCGTTGTCGATATACCCCCTACGTGATAACTTCGACATGAGGGTGTCGAGAGGGGGTCTAGGGTCTTCTCCTCTATTCTTTCTTCTCCTCTTTTTTTTCTTCTTCTTCCTCTTTTTTTATCGGGAACGAGGGTCGTCGAGGGTCGCCGAGCGGTAGAGGAAACCCTTAATAGCAAGTATCGTCGGTGTGAGATACATGTGGCCGTCGGTGTCGGACACTACATCCACGTCCCACAAGTGATGCGGGCTTCGACGCCCATGTCACTTGTGGGACGTGGATGTAGTGTCCGACACCGACGGCCACATGTATCTCACTCCCACGATACTTGCTATTTAGGGTTTCCACTACCGTTCGGTGACCCTGACCCTCGACGACCCTCGTTTCCGATAAAATAAAGAGGAAGAAGAAGAAAAAAAAGAGAAGAAGAGAAGAAGAAGAAAAAAAAGAGAAGAAGAAAGAGGAAGAAGAAGAAAAAAAAGAGATGTATCTCTTTTTTTTCTTCTTCTTCCTCTTTCTTCTCCTCTTTTTTTCTTCTTCTTCCTCTTCTTCTCTTTTTTTCTTCTTCTTCCTCTTTATTTATCGGAAACGAGGGTCGTCGAGGGTCAGGGTCGCCGAGCGGTAGAGGAAACCCTAAATAGCAAGTATCGTCGGTGTGAGATACATGTGGTCGTCGGTGTCGGACAATACATCGACGTCCCACAAGTGACGCGGGCTTCGACGCCCACGTCACTTGTGGGACGTGGATGTAGTGTTCGACACCGACGGCCACATGTATCTCACACCCACGATACTTGCTATTTAGGGTTTCCTCTACCGCTCAGTGACCCTCGACGACCCTCGTTCCCGATAAAAAAAAAGAGGAAGAAGAAGAAAAAAAGCGGAGAAGAAAGAATAGAGGAGTTCTTACTCCTCTATTCTTTCTTCTCCTCTTTTTTTCTTCTTCCTATTCTTTTTTTATCCTTGAAGCATTGTCGAGGCCACCCCAAACCCTAGAGAAGCAGCGTCGAGGCCACCCCAAACCCTAGAGAAGCAGCGTCGAGGCCACTAATTGATATTAGTTCTATGTTTGCCACTAATATATCCATCTGTCATGTTTGAATAATAATTGCCATGTTGTCAATATTTGTAGAAACTATGGACACCGCCCGAGACGAAGTACAAGAAGAGTTGTTGGGGGACATAATCGCACGAGGAAGTGATGCCGTCGTCTCGTTGTTTCTCAACGACACCGATCGTCTGGAAGCAGCTGGTTATGATTATTATGGCTCCGGTGATCTAATGCCGGTGCAAGGAGACCGTGAGGACGGCTCCGGTGACCCAATGCCGGTGCAAGAAGGAGACCGTGATGACGTCTCCGGTGACCGAACCGAGTCCGGCCAGGTATATATATTGTTGGAAATATGCCCTAGAGGCAATAATAAAAGCATTATTATTATATTTCCTTGTTCATGATGATTGTCTTTATTCATGCTATAATTGTATTATCCGGAAATCGTAATACATGTGTGAATAATAGACACCAACATGTCCCTAGTAAGCCTCTAGTTGACTAGCTCGTTGATCAACAGATAGTCATGATTTCCTGACTATGGACATTGGATGTCATTGATAACGAGATCACATCATTAGGATAATGATGTGATGGACAAGACCCAATCCTAAACATATCACAAGATCGTTTAGTTTGTTTGCTAGAGTTTTTCCAATGTCAAGTATCTTTTCCTTTGACCATGAGATCGTGTAACTCCCGGATACCGTAGGAGTGCTTTGGGTGTACCAAACGTCACAACGTAACTGGGTGACTATAAAGGTGCACTACAGGTATCTCCGAAATTGTCTGTTGGGTTGACATGGATCAAGACTGGGATTTGTCACTCCGTATGACGGAGAGGTATCACCGGGCCCACTCGGTAATGCATCATCATAATGAGCTCAAAGTGACAAAGTGTCTGGTCACGGGATCATGCATTACGGTACGTTTAAAGTGACTTGCCGGTAACGAGATTGAACGAGGTATTGGGATACCGACGATCGAATCTCGGGCAAGTAACATACCGATTGACAATGGGAATTGCATACGTGGTTGCTTGAATCCTCGACATCGTGGTTCATCCGATGAGATCATCGAGGAGCATGTGCGAGCCAACATGGGTATCCAGATCCCGCTGTTGGTTATTGACCAGAGAGCGATCTCGGTCATGTCTACATGTCTCCCGAACCCGTAGGGTCTACACACTTAAGGTTCGGTGATGCTAGGGTTGTAGGGATATGTATATGCAGTAACCCGAATGTTGTTCGGAGTTCCGGATGAGATCCCGGACATCACGAGTAGTTACGGAATGGTCCGGAGGTAAAGATTTATATATGGGAAGTCCTGTTTCGGGCATCGGGACAAGTTTCGGGGTTATCGGTATTGTACCGGGACCACCAGAAGGGTCCCGGGGGTCCACCGGGTGGGGCCACCTGTCCCGGGGGGCCACATGGGCTGTAGGGGGTGCACCTTGGCCTACATGGTCCAAGGGCACCAGCCCCAAGAGGCCCATGCGCCTAGGGTTTCAAGGGAGGAAGAGTCCTAGGAGGGGAAGGCACCTCCTAGGTGCCTTGGGAGGAGGGATTCCTCCCCCTTGGCCGCACCCCCCTAGGAGATTGGATCTCCTAGGGCCGGCGCCCCCCTTCCCCTTGGCCCTCCTATATATAGTGGGGTTACGAGGGCTTTTCATCCACGCCTTTGGTTGCCTCCTTCTCCCTCTCCAACACCTCCTCCTCCTCCATAGCGCTTGGCGAAGCCCTGCCGGAGTACTACAGCTCCATCAACACCACGCCGTCGTGCTGCTGCTGGTGCCATCTCCCTCAACCTCTCCTCTGCCCTTGCTGGATCAAGAAGGAGGAGACGTGGCTGTTCCGTACGTGTGTTGAACGCGGAGGTGCCGTCCGTTCGGTGCTAAGATCTCCGGTGATTTGGATCACGTCGTGTACGACTACCTCATCCCCGTTCTTTGAATGCTTCTGCTCGCGATCTACAAAGGTATGTAGATGCATCCGATCACTCGTTGCTAGATGAACTCATAGATGGATCTTGGTGAAACCGTAGGAAAATTTTTGTTTTCTACAACGTTCCCCATCAGTGGCATCATGAGCTAGGTCCATGCGTAGTTCTTCTTGCGCGAGTAGAACACAATTTGTTGTGGGCGTAGATGTTGTCAACTTTCTTGCCGTTACTAGTCTTATCTTGCTTCAATGGTATTGTGGGATGAAGCGGCCCGGACCAACCTTACACGTACGCTTACGTGAGACCGGTTCCACCGACTAACATGCACTAGTTGCATAAGGTGGCTGGCGGGTGTCTGTCTCTCCTACTTTAGTTGGAGCGGATTCGATGAAAAGGGTCCTTATGAAGGGTAAATAGAAGTTGATAAATCACGTTGTGGCTTTCACATAGGTAAGAAAACGTTCTTGCTAGAACCCTACTTCAGCCACGTAAAACATGCAACAACAATTAGAGGACGTCTAACTTGTTTTTGCAGCAAGTGCTTTGTGATATGATATGGCCAAAGTTGTGATGAATGATGAATGATCTATATGTGATGTATGAGATGTTCATGCTATTGTAATACGAATCACGACTTGCATGTCGATGAGTATGACAACCGGCAGGAGCCATAGGAGTTGTCTTTATTTTTGTGTGACCTGCGTGTCATTGAGAAACGCCATGTAAATTACTTTACTTTATTGCTAAACGCGTTAGCCATAGTAGTAGAAGTAATAGTTGGCGAGCAACTTCATGGAGACACAATGATGGAGATCATGGTGTCATGCCGGTGACAAGATGATCATGGAGCCCCAAGATGGAGATCAAAGGAGCTGTGTGATATTGGCTATATCATGTCACTATTATTATTTGATTGCATGTGATGTTTATCATGTTTTTCATTTTGTTTGCTTAGAACGACGGTAGTAAATAAGATGATCCCTCACAACAATTTCAAGAAGTGTTCTCCCCTAACTGTGCACCGTTGCTAAAGTTCGTCGTTTCGAAGCACCACGTGATGATCGGGTGTGATAGATCCTTACGTTCACATACAACGGGTGTAAGACAGTTTTACACATGCAAAACACTTAGGGTTAACTTGACGAGCCTAGAATGTGTATAGACATGGCCTCGGAACACAGAAGACCGAAAGGTCGAGCATGAGTCGTATAGATGATACGATCAACATGAAGATGTTCACCGACGTTGACTAGTCCGTCTCACGTGATGATCGGACACGGCCTAGTTGACTCGGATCATGTTATACTTAGATGAATAAAAGAGGGATGTCTATCTTAGTGGGAGTTCATTATAATTTGATTAGATGAACTTAATTATCATGAACTTAGTCTAAAATCTTTACAATATGTCTTGTAGATCAAATGGCCAACGTAGTCCTCAACTTCAACGCGTTCCTAGAGAAAACCAAGCTGAAAGACGATGGCAGCAACTATACGGACTGGGTCCGGAACCTGAGGATCATCCTCATAGCTACCAAGAAAGATTATGTCCTACAAGCACCGCTGGGTGACGCACCTGTTCTCCCTGCAGAACAAGACGTTATGAACGCTTGGCAGGCACGTACCGAAGACTACTCCCTCGTTCAGTGCGGCATGCTTTACAGCCTAGAGCCGGGGCTCCAAAAGAGTTTTGAGAGACATGGAGCATATGAGATGTTCGAAGAGCTGAAAATGGTTTTCCAAGCTCATGCCCGGGTTGAGAGATATGAAGTCTCCGACAAATTCTTCAGCTGTAAGATGGAGGAAAATAGTTCTGTCAGTGAGCACATACTCACTATGTCTGGGTTACATAACCACTTGACTCAGCTGGGAGTTAATCTCCCGGATGATGCGGTCATTGACAGAATCCTCCAGTCGCTTCCACCGAGCTACAAGAGCTTTGTGATGAACTTCAATATGCAGGGGATGGAGAAGACCATTCCTGAAGTATTTGCTATGCTGAAATCAGCAGAGGTAGAAGTCAAGAAGGAACATCAAGTGTTGATGGTCAATAAAACCACTAAGTTCAAGAAGGGCAAGGGTAAAAGAACTCCAAGAAGGACGGCAAGGGAGTTGCCGCGCCCGGCAAGCAAGATGCCGGGAAGAAGCCAAAGAATGGACCCAAGCCCGAGACCGAGTGCTTTTATTGCAAGGAAAGTGGTCACTGGAAGCGGAACTGCCCCAAATACTTAGCAGGCAAGAAGGCCGGCAAAACAAAAGGTATATGTGATATACATGTAATTGATGTGTACCTTACCAGCACTCGTAGTAGCTCCTGGGTATTTGATACCGGTGCAGTTGCTCACATTTGTAACTCAAAGCAGGAGCTGCGGAATAAGCGGAGACTGGCGAAGGACGAGGTGACAATGCGCGTCGGGAATGGTTCCAAGGTCGATGTGATCGCCGTCGGCACGCTGCCTCTACATTTACCTAAGGGATTAGTTTTAAACCTCAATAATTGTTATTTAGTGCCAGCTTTGAGCATGAACATTGTATCGGGATCTTGTTTAATTCGAGATGGCTACTCATTTAAATCTGAGAATAATGGTTGTTCTATTTATATGAGAGATATGTTTTATGGTCATGCTCCTATGGTAAATGGTTTATTCTTAATGAATCTCGAGCGTATTGCTACACATATTCATAGTGTGAGTACCAAAAGATGTAAGGTTGATAATGATAGTCCCACATACTTGTGGCACTGCCGCCTTGGTCACATAGGTGTCAAACGCATGAAGAAGCTCCATGCAGATGGACTTTTAGAGTCTCTTGATTATGAATCATTTGACACGTGCGAACCATGCCTCATGGGTAAAATGACCAAGACTCCGTTCTCAGGAACAATGGAGCGAGCAACCAACTTATTGGAAATCATACATACTGATGTGTGCGGTCCAATGAGTGTTGAGGCTCGCGGTGGCTATCGTTATGTTCTCACCCTCACTGATGACTTGAGTAGATATGGGTATGTCTACTTAATGAAACACAAGTCTGAAACCTTTGAAAAGTTCAAGGAATTTCAGAGTGAGGTTGAGAATCAACGTGACAGGAAAATCAAGTTCCTACGATCAGATCGAGGAGGAGAATACTTGAGTCACGAGTTTGGCACAAACTTAAGAAAATGTGGAATAGTTTCACAACTCACGCCGCCTGGAACACCTCAGCGTAATGGTGTGTCCGAACGTTGTAATCGCACTCTATTAGATATGGTGCGATCTATGATGTCTCTTGCCGATTTACCGCTATCCTTTTGGGGGTATGCTTTAGAGACTGCTGCATTCACTTTAAATAGGGCTCCGTCGAAATCCGTTGAGACGACACCGTTTGAATTATGGTTTGGTAAGAAACCTAAGTTGTCGTTTCTGAAAGTTTGGGGATGCGATGCTTATGTCAGGAAACTTCAACCTGAAAAGCTCGAACCCAAGTTGGAAAAATGCGTCTTCATAGGATACCCTAAAGAAACTACTGGGTATACCTTCTACCTCAGATCCGAAGGCAAGATCTTTGTTGCCAAGAATGGGTCCTTTCTAGGGAAAGAGTTTCTCTCAAAAGAAGTAAGTGGAAGGAAAGTAGAACTTGATGAAGTATTACCTCTTGAAACGGAAAATGGCGCAACTCAAGAAAATGTTCCTGAGGTGCCTGCACCGACTAGAGAGGAGGTTAATGATGATGATCAAGATACTTCTGATCAAGCTCCTACTGAAATTCGAAGGTCCACAAGGACACGTTCCGCACCAGAGTGGTACGGCAACCCTGTCTTGGAAATCATGTTGTTAGACAACGGTGAACCTTCGAACTATGAAGAAGCGATGACGGGCCCGGATTCTGACAAATGGCTGGAAGCCATGAAATCCGAGATAGGATCCATGTATGAAAACGAAGTATGGACTTTAACTGACTTGCCCGTAGAGCGGCGAGCCATAGAGAATAAATGGATCTTTAAGAAGAAGACAGACGCGGATGGTAATGTGACCATCTATAAAGCTCGGCTTGTCGCTAAGGGTTATCGACAAGTTCAAGGGGTTGACTACGATGAGACTTTCTCACCGGTAGCGAAGCTGAAGTCCGTCCGAATCATGTTAGCGATTGCTGCATTCTATGATTATGAAATATGGCAAATGGACGTCAAAACGGCATTCCTTAATGGTTTCCTTAAGGAAGAATTGTATATGATGCAACCAGAAGGTTTTGTCGATCCTAAGAATGCTAACAAGGTGTGCAAGCTCCAACGCTCGATTTATGGGCTGGTGTAAGCATCTCGGAGTTGGAACATTCGCTTTGATGAGATGATCAAAGCGTTTGGGTTTACGCAGACTTATGGAGAAGCCTGCGTTTACAGGAAAGTGAGTGGGAGCTCTGTAGCATTTCTCATATTATATGTAGATGACATACTTTTGATGGGAAATGATATAGAACTCCTGGACAGCATAAAGGCCTACTTGAATAAGAGTTTTTCAATGAAGGACCTTGGAGAAGCTGCTTATATATTAGGCATCAAGATCTATAGGGATAGATCGAGACGCCTCATAGGTCTTTCACAAAGCACATACCTTGATAAGATTTTGAAGAAGTTCAAAATGGATCAGTCCAAGAAATGGTTCTTGCCTATTTTTCAAGGTGTGAGATTGAGCTCGGCTCAATGCCCGACCACGGCAAAAGATAAAGAAGAGATGAGTGTCATCCCCTATGCTTCAGCCATAGGATCTATTATGTATGCCATGCTGTGTACCAGACCTGATGTAAACCTTGCCGTAAGTTTGTTAGGTAGGTACCAAAGTAATCCCGGCAAGGAACACTGGACAACGGTCAAGAATATCCTGAAGTACCTGAAAAGGACAAAGGACATGTTTCTCGTTTATGGAGGTGACGAAGAGCTCGTCGTAAAGGGTTACGTCGACGCTAGCTTTGACACAGATCTGGATGACTCTAAGTCACAAACCGGATACGTGTATATTTTGAATGGTGGGGCAGTAAGCTGGTGCAGTTGCAAGAAGAGCGTCGTGGCGGGATCTACATGTGAAGCGGAGTACATGGCAGCCTTGGAGGCAGCACATGAAGCAATATGGGTGAAGGAGTTCATCACCGACCTAGGAGTCATACCCAATGCGTCGGGGCCGATCAAGCTCTTCTGTGACAACACTGGAGCTATTGCTCTTGCCAAGGAGCCCAGGTTTCACAAGAAGACAAGGCACATCAAGCGTCGCTTCAACTCCATTCGTGAAAATGTTCAAGATGGAGACATAGAGATTTGTAAAGTACATACGGACCTGAATGTAGCGGATCCGTTGACTAAACCTCTCCCTAGAGCAAAACATGATCAACACCAGAATTCCATGGGTGTTCGATTCATCACAATGTAACTAGATTATTGACTCTAGTGCAAGTGGGAGACTGTTGGAAATATGCCCTAGAGGCAATAATAAAAGCATTATTATTATATTTCCTTGTTCATGATGATTGTCTTTATTCATGCTATAATTGTATTATCCGGAAATCGTAATACATGTGTGAATAATAGACACCAACATGTCCCTAGTAAGCCTCTAGTTGACTAGCTCGTTGATCAACAGATAGTCATGATTTCCTGACTATGGACATTGGCTGTCATTGATAACGAGATCACATCATTAGGAGAATGATGTGATGGACAAGACCCAATCCTAAACATAGCACAAGATCGTTTAGTTCGTTTGCTAGAGTTTTTCCAATGTCAAGTATCTTTTCCTTTGACCATGAGATCGTGTAACTCCCGGATACCGTAGGAGTGCTTTGGGTGTACCAAACGTCACAACGTAACTGGGTGACTATAAAGGTGCACTATAGGTATCTCCGAAAGTGTCTGTTGGGTTGACACGGATCAAGACTGGGATTTGTCACTCCGTATGACGGAGAGGTATCACCGGGCCCACTCGGTAATGCATCATCATAATGAGCTCAAAGTAACCAAGTGTCTGGTCACGGGATCATGCATTACGGTACGAGTAAAGTGACTTGCCGGTAACGAGATTGAACGAGGTATTGGGATACCGACGATCGAATCTCGGGCAAGTAACATACCGATTGACAAAGGGAATTGCATACGGGGTTGCTTGAATCCTCGACATCGTGGTTCATCCGATGGGATCATCGAGGAGCATGTGGGAGCCAACATGGGTATCCAGATCCCACTGTTGGTTATTGACCAGAGAGCGATCTCGGTCATGTCTACATGTCTCCCGAACCCGTAGGGTCTACACACTTAAGGTTCGGTGACGCTAGGGTTGTAGGGATATGTATATGCAGTAACCCGAATGTTGTTCAGAGTTCCGGATGAGATCCCGGACGTCACGAGTAGTTCCGGAATGGTCCGGAGGTAAAGATTTATATATGGGAAGTCCTGTTTCGGGCATCGGGACAAGTTTCGGGGTTATCGATATTGTACCGGGACCACCGGAAGGGTCCCGGGGGTCCACCGGGTGGGGCCACCTGTCCTGGGGGGCCACATGGGCTGTAGGGGGTGCGCCTTGGCCTACATGGGCCAAGGGCACCAGCCCCAAGAGGCCCATGCGCCTAGGGTTTCAAGGGAGGAAGAGTCCTAGGAGGGGAAGGCACCTCCTAGGTGCCTTGGGGAGGAGGGATTCCTCCCCCTTGGCCGCATCCCCCTAGGAGATTGGATCTCCTAGGGCTGGCACCCCCCCCCCTTGGCCCTCCTATATATAGTGGGGGTAGGAGGGCTTTTCATCCACGCCTTTGGTTGCCTCCTTCTCCCTCTCCAACACCTCCTCCTCCTCCATAGCGCTTGGCGAAGCCCTGCCGGAGTACTGCAGCTCCATCAACACCACGCCGTCGTGCTGCTGCTGGTGCCATGTCCCTCAACCTCTCCTCTGCCCTTGCTGGATCAAGAAGGAGGAGACGTGGATGTTCCGTACGTGTGTTGAACGCGGAGGTGCCGTCCGTTCGGTGCTAAGATCTCCGGTGATTTGGATCACAACGTGTATGACTAGCTCATCCCCGTTCTTTGAACGCTTCCGCTCGCGATCTACAAAGGTATGTAGATGCATCCGATCACTCGTTGCTAGATGAACTCATAGATGGATCTTGGTGAAACCATAGGAAAATTTTTGTTTTCTGCAACGTTCCCCATCGTATATTAGTTAAGCTTCTGCTGGCTAGCTAATTGATGCATTCATTCTTTTGGTATGTACACATATTAATTAAGTCTTTGTTCTTTTTTCTAGCCCTCCGGATCGAGCACAACTTCGGTAAAGAGACGAGGCCCGAAGAAAAAGTTGAGCTCGGACGAAAAGTTTGAGATCATAGCAATCGCGCCCGACGGCCAACCAATTGAACCCCTCCGGACAAAGAGCACATTTGTTGCTCAGTGCGGGGTTTTGGTTAGGGACAAGATCCCGATCAGCATCCAGCAATGGTTAAAGCCGGCTACAGAAGACCCTAAGGTGTCTTATGTCAATGATATGCAGAAAAATGATCTTTGGACTGAGCTGAAGTCAAATTTCACCCTACCGCCAGAGGATGATCCAGAGAAGCCAGTTAAAGAGCAATTAATCAAGTCTTTTGCTCTTAAGAGGATGGCAGAACTATTCAGGAGGTGGAAGAAAGAGCTGAATAAGTTTGTCGAAAATAAAGAGACACCAGAATTCAAGGGCAGATATGAGAAGATCAGAGATCACTAGCCCGCATTTGTGGCCCACAAGACATCGGAAAAGAGTAAGAAGATGTCGGTGACAAACAAGCAAAATGCTACGAAGAAGAAGCATCACCATCGCACGGGGTCAGGTGGCTACCTCGTAGCCCGGCCTAAGTGGGCCAAGACTGAGAATGATCTGGTTGATAAAGGGATCGAACCAGAGACAATTAACTGGCCAGACCGTTGCAGGACTTGGTTCTTCGGGGCTGGCGGAACCTTGGACCCTATAACAGGGAAGTGCATTTGCACGAACAATCAAATGGACATACCAGTCAGGAAGCTTCAGCAATATATCGAAGTAGCAGAGCAAGGGACGTTCTTTCCAGACAGAGAGAATGACGAGCTCACAATGGCCCTCGGGAATCCTAAGCACCCTGGACAGACACGAGGCACGCCAGGCTCCATTCCGTGGAAGGTTGGGTTTCCGGACGCAGGCGGTTACAAATCCCAGGAGAGGAGGAAAAAATTGCAGCAGACCCAAATGCAGGCACTGCAAGCAAGGGTACAAGCGATAGAGGAACGAGAAGCAAATCGCAGAAAATGTACTGCCAAAGCTTCACTAGTAGAAAACGGGCCATTAGCACCGGTTTGTAAGGGCCTTTAGTGCCGGTTATGGAACCGGCACTAACGTTTCGGCACTAAAGCACCCCCCCCCTTTAGTACCGGTTCAGCATGAACCGGTGCTAAAGGGGAACCACATGGCACGAGCCAGCTCCGGGGGCCGGGAGCCCTTTAGTACCGGTTGGTAACACCAACCGGTACTAAATGGTTGCGGGTTTTTATTTTATTTTGTATTTTTCAATTAAATTTGTGTTATCAATTTAATTTAGGATTGTTTTATGTTATAATGAGTTGTAGTCGTCATCATCATCATCATCATCATCATCATCATCGCATATTCATAAATAAATAAACTCTAGCTAGCTAAAAATCATCGTAGTCGTCTAATTACCACTATTTAATCATCATAGTCATTACCGCGCTAGCTATCTAATCATCATCAACGCTGGCTTGCTTAAAGAGGAAACATTCACTTTGTAACAGAAGCAAAGATATCATCAAGTTCAACATAATCGTCACCAAGATCCAAGTTCAGGACACGGACATGAGACAAGTACTAATTAAGAGCATGAACTAGTAGCTACTGATCCTGCTGCTCCATCTCAGGTAGAATAGCATAGAACATGTATAGCTCTCCTGATTCATCATACTAGAGCATGCAGATGAATCTGTCTCCTAATCTTGGGTTGCGCTTCTCCTTGCTGCCCCCTAGTACTTCTCTGCGATCGTTAACAATTTTGCTCCAATCTTTCACTATTAAGCATTCTTCGCTTTCAGAAATCCTGAATGCACTCATGTGCAATGTAGGAAATCTTGGTCATAAGCTAACCATTGACATGCGACCTTTTGTCTCGATCCACTGAGGCACAACTATCATCGGAAGTCCCTGTTGAAGAACATCGTATAGTAATTAATATACTAAGCAATGAAAGTTTAGCTTCAAAAATAATGTATGCAAAAGATGCACTAATTAAGGACAAATATTTAAAATCTTACCATCTTTTGATTATAGATGTGACCGTAGTTCAATACGATCACCATTGGTCGCACGTTTTGAGTACTAACATTTCTAAGTTCAGGAAAAATTTTTGTCTTAACAGTATTAAGATCCTCAAGCCATGAAACATAATGACTTATCTCCTCGCAGTTTAGTTGAGCCCCAGGGCAGTAGTAGGTCCTGTCTACCAAGCGCCGGACATGTTTGCTTGAACCGAAATAAGCTGACAATACAAATTAGTTGTCAACTATTTTTCAATAAACTGTATCAAAGACATAAACATATGCATGCATGGTTGAGAAAAACTCACCAAATGGTAGAACTGGAGGCGTTTGCACATCGACCCAGATGTCTATATTACCTTCAATATCATCTTCCGGACGAATATCAAAGGTGATAACCATATCAGGCTCAAATGCATAAGCCTTGCATAGTGCTTGCCAAGTTTTGCATTCAAAATGGGTGTATGTGTCTCCATTATATAATTTGACGTTGAAAGTATACCCATGCTCCGTCTTCAAGTAAACTCTCTTTACCTCCATATCATCTATAGCACTAAAACCTATCTTATCCAAGACAAAAATTCTTGCATGGCAGGGGATGCGCTAGTAGAATAGTGAAAATTTAAAATTATAAGTTGAAGCAAATGAAGCATAAGTTTTGCATTCAAATAATAATTGACAAAGTGACTTACTGTATCAACTTCGAATGTCTCATCCAGCTTGATGCTGAAGCGCCTACCATCAACAAGGAAATTTTGGTCGCACAGGCCGCGCTGGTCTTCACAGTGTTCGCACAAAATAAAATCTTTTTCGTCGTCAGATGACATTTCCTATGTTCATATAGGTGAAACATTAAACACCTATATCTAGCCAAATATATATTCATCTAACATTTGACATTAATATATCTAACTATATATTCAATTGACATTACTATATATTTAACTTTTCTATCTAATTCATCTAACATTCGACATTAATCTAACATTTATATAAACTCAAAATATATAAAAAATTAAATAAACAGAAAAACTCATTAACAAATAATATTTTAATTAGATCATCAAATCTCAGATACCTAAATTTTTCTTACTAAAAATAAACTAGTTATATTAATTATTGAACTAGTTCAAATCTCATATACCTAAACTTTTCTTACAAAAAATAAACTAGTTATATTAATTATTGAACTAGTTCAAATCTCATATACCTAAATTTTTTTTACTAAATATAAACTAGTTATATTAATTATTGAACTAGTTCAAATCTCATATACCTAAATTTTCTTACTAAAAATAAACTAGTTATATTAATTATTGAACTAGTTCAAATCTCATATACCTAAATTTTCTTACTAAAAATAAACTAGTTATATTAATTATTGAACTAGTTCAAATCTCATATACCTAAGTTTTCTTACTAAAAATAAACTAGTTATATTAATTATTCAACTAGTTCTAATCTCTAGTTCGACAATTTTTCTATCTAGCTAATTCATCTAACATTCGACATTAATCTAACATTCGATCATCTAATTAACTTTTCTGAAAAACAGAAAATAAGAAAAAAAATGTGTGTGTATGTGTGTGTATACGTATATGTGTGTACGTATGTGTGTATGTGTGTGTATGCGTGTGTGGTATATGCATGTGTGTGTGCATGCGCGCCGCCCCGTACGTACGAGCGGGGGCGTCGGCGTACGGGGCGGGGGCGGTGGCGTACGGGGCGGGGGCGCCGGCATTCGGGGCGGCGTCGGGGATGGACGGTGGCGTGCGGTGTTCGGGGCGGACGGCGCGCGGCGCGGCGGCCGGGTACGCGTGAGGAGAGAGCAAGATACGTACGGACGGCGGCGCGGGACGACGATGGGACCGCGTCGCGGGACGACGACGGACGGCGGCGCGCGGCGTTCGGGGCGGCCGCGGGGACGACGACGACGACGACGGGTGACGGGCGGCGACGACGGGAGCGGCGCGCGAGAGGTTGACGAAAGAAGTGCGGAGATGTAACTGAAATTTCGTAAGTGCTGTATATATAGGGTGAGTCTTTAGTACCGGTTGGAGCCACCAACCGGTACTAAAGGCCTACTTTGGCCAGGCAAAGAGGCGGGAAGAGCAGGCCTTTAGTACCGGTTGGTGGTTCCAACCGGTACTAAAGGGGGGCCTTTAGTACCGGTTGGAGCCACCAACCGGTACTAAAGGCCTTGCGCTGCCACCCCAAAGTTTAGTCCCACCTCGCCCGGCGAAGGGCAGCCGCACTGGTTTATAAACCAAACCACGACTACCTTTTCGAACTCCTCTATATAGCAGGCTTCTGGGCCTAATTAATTAGGGCACGCTGCCCTGTGGGTCTGCTGGCCCTCCTGGGCCTGCATTTGCACACCCTAGGTCTGGTAGACCCACAGGGCAGTGTGCCAACAAATTTGCTATATAGTTTTTTCTTTTCTGCATTACTTACTTTCTTTTATTTATTTTTGAGTAGTTTTTATATAGTTTTTTCTTTTCTGCATTATTTATTTTCTTCTATTTATTTTTGAGTAATTTTTTTGTATGGTTTTTTTATTTTCTGCATTATTTATTTTTGTATAGTCCGAAACCCTGATACTCGGAAAGAGTTTGTCCAATTTGTACACGAAGTGCGTCCAGTTTTTGCCGTGACCCTCTCTACTCTTTCGCGCATGCTATGTGGGTGATATAATGATACCATGCCAAGTTTCAACATTTTCAGGATTCATTTTGTAGTGATTTTCAATTTCACGGTCATTTAGCTCTTTAAACAATTAGGTAAATGACCAAAAAACAACAAATGATGTCAGAACATGTTCGAAATTGATGACACCGCTTTAAATGCTGCATACTGAACACAAAAGAAGTCCGGAGTTTAAATAAGTTATTAAAAATAAAAAAGAGGTGCAATGCAGGTTAATTTGCTTCAAGCCATTCGGAATAGTGTAGACTGCACTGCACATAGCTCAGTGCAATCTATGCTATTCCGCAAGGCTTGAAGCTAATCAACATGTAGGTGAGCATTGCAACTCTTCATCATTGTCTGTGCACTCACGGCTTATAAACCGCTCATACTGCCTCTCTCTTGGCGAGGTGGGACTAAAAACAGCTTGCCATAACCTCATTAGTACGGGTTCATGGTAAGAACCGGCACTAAATGGTGATGGTGGGGCCATAGCCTGACCGCAGGCTGATGCAGCCTCTTTAGTACCGGTTCGTGGCATGAACCGGTACTAAAGGTTCACCACGAACCGGTACTATTGATCGCCGCCACGAACCGGCACTAATGTACACATTAGTGCCGGCTCTAATTCAAACCGGCACTAATGTGCTTCACGTTTGACCCTTTTTCTACTAGTGCTTCCCCCAAAGCTACCCCGCCATCTCAGCAGAGAAGCAGCGTGGCTTCCACCGAGCTGCTTCAGCCGGAGCATGCCTTGATGGCTCCTGCCAGCTATCCCGTGGATGCTATCACGGAGTCTCAAAATTGCCACCTTATGACGCAATGGATGAATTTGAAGGTTAAGGCGGCTGTTGGCTCTGTTTATCCTACTGAACCCGACACAACTTTTCACTGCCGGCCGATTCCAGAATGATATGCTAGGGTGATGGTGGATGAAATAACTGAGGGATTTGAGGACCTCCAGCTTGACCACCCTACCGGTGAAGGGGAGACTAGGCTGGGGTCTGCTCTGAAGACTCCATGCCTATGGCGGAAGGAGCTCATCAACCTTCCGAACTGGACGCATATGCCTCCTCCTCCTCCTCCGGCAAGTCAGGGCACTCAGCCTCCTCCACCGCCTCCTCCTCCGGCAAGTCAGGGCACTCTGCCTCCTCCACCGCCTCCTCCTCTGGCGAGTCAGGGCACTCCGCCTCCTCCACCGCCTCCTCCTCCGGCGAGTGACGATCAGGGCACTCGACCGGCTCCTTCTCCGTTGCGTGGCGGCACTCCGCCTCCTTCTCCGCCTGCGCCGATGCGCCCAAGAAGCCAGCCTCCTCCTTCTCCGCCTCGTCAGCAAGGGCGGAAGAGACCTGCCGCCGCTCTGGCTGGTCCCGCGCGTCATAGTCCTTCTCCTCCGCCTCGTAAGCAAGTAAAGAAGACAACCGCTCCGTCTGCTCTGCCGGCGTCTAGCAATACAGCCAGAGGCGGGAGGAAATACAGATTCGGTCCTTCTCTGAAGACTCCGGAGAAGTTACCATACGAGAGGACCCCGGAGGAGAACACCGAGATCGCACGAGAAGAAGTGAGGAACTACTTTGAAGGGGTGAAATCAAAGAAACATCCACCTCCGGAGGAGAAGGTAGATCCGGTGAAAGCGAAGCACACTCTGGCTGCCCTGACAAAACCACCCAAGTCTCCGCCGAAAGGAAACTATGAGCGCATTATTGGAAAGGAATTTGCCGAAGCGGAGCGGTCGGGAAGTACTGTTAGTGATCAATGGCTGAAAGAACGACGAGCTGGGAAACAAATTGCCCAGCTCGGCGAACAAGCGAAGCAATCGTGCCCCCCGCTCAAGGTGCCTAGCGACAACGTCGCTAATGATCCGAGGATGATGCCCGGTTATAGCAATCTTGGTGATTACCTGCCCGATGATGTACATTATGATGTCATGGAGGTCCAGATACAAAGATATGAGTACGGGAAGCCTCTCGTCAAAGATGAAAGATCTCTATCAACGATGATGCGAAGATTGCATGATTGGTACTTGAAAATCTGCAGAGACTCTGGGGGGAGGAGTACTTTGTATGTGAAAGTTAAAAAGGAGCATGACCTCGTTGGAATTGAACTGTTGCCTATTCCATTTGAGGAGTTCTTTCAGTTTTTTCAATCAATTGGCCCTTGATAAAACAACGGTCACCTGCTACTGTCTGTAAGTAGTACTACTTCTGTCATTAGGTCTCTCTATATAGCTTAGCTCTTTCATTGCATGTATTTATAATCATCCTCACTATATTATGCAGATTGAAGATCGCCGAATTGAAGAAAAGACAAGTCGGTGATATTGGGTTCATTAACACATATCTCATACATGCAACTCAGGTTAAATTTCATGCCGCAGATACCGAGGCCAACTTGCTACGATCATTGGTAATAAATGAAAACAAAGATATAATACTCTTTCCTTACAACTTCAGGTGAGTGTTACTGTCTTGTGCGTATTCGATTTCCCTTATATATTAGTCAAGGTTATAGTAATGTAATTGATGAGTTATGCATGCATGTGCAGTTACCACTATATTCTCCTAGAGATTAAGCTTGAGTAGGGACTAGTAACCGTCTTAGACTCAAGACGAAAAGATCCCCAGGACTATGCGGACATGACTCAAATGCTCGAGAAGTAAGTTAAATCGATCATTATCCACCATATCAGCAACTTTGTTCATTTCCTGATATATCAAGTAATTGTTTTCTTTGTCTGACAGGGTTTGGAAAAAATTCTCCAAAAAAGCTCCAGGACTCCCGAAGAAGTTGCAATTTAGACACCCGAAAGTTAGTACTATAGTAGCATGTTCCGCGCATCTCCTATTGATTCAAGCGCTAGTTTCATCAATACCATTTGGCATTCTTGCTTATCAGTTTGATTGACCTCTATTTCTTGTAAAGTGGTTGTGGCAGGAACAAGGGAATGATTTCTGTGGATACTACGTTTGCGAGTCCATCCGCCACACGACCTGTGAGCGGGGCTACACTGACGAACAATATGAAGTACGTAAATAACAACATTCACAATTTTATTTTATTACCATCATTTTTGTTGAGTTTCATTCATTCATATATATATGTATTCACCCCCTTCTTCAAATTAGATGTTTCGGAAGCGGGATGAACTCCTAGCACCAGCTCGCATGCGAGCAATTCAAGAGGAATTGGCGGCATTCTTTCTTGACCACGTGATCGCTGAAGACGGAGAATACTATGTGGACCATGAGTCCGTATGATTATATTTGTAAGAGATAATTATTGTATATATGTAGCCGGTAGTGTCGGATAGATATACGAGAACTTGTTGTTCTACCAATCTCTCAGAGAAGGAGAGGTGGTCGATATCACTTCTCTCTGTATGCATATATGTTCATGACGATCTTCTGTTTCCTTCGTTTGCTTACTAGCTAGCTAGCGTGTCTAGTCCTCTCTATATGTATGCATAGTACGTAGCGTCGACCAAGCACGAACATAAGAGAGGACACTTCTCTCTATTAATTATAGTTAGCTAACACAATATATGAAACACCTAAATTAACCCCCCAAAACCCCCAACCCCCCCCCCCCATTCAAAAAAAACAAAAACCCCAGCCACAGAAATGCTGACGCGTGGATGCCTATTGGTCCCGGTTGGTGCCACCAACCGGGACCAAAGGGTCTCCTGCCTGGGCTCCGCGCATAGGCCACGTGGAGGCCCATCTGTCCTGGTTCTGGATTGAACCGGGACTAAAGGGACAGGGCATTAGTACCGACCCTTTAGTCCCGGTTCAGGAACTGGGACAAAAGGCCCTTACGAACCGGGACAACAGGCCCTTTTTCTACCAGTGGAACTCCGCTCCTCCTTGAGCTCATGGAGCTCCATGTCCTTGGCCCTGAGCTACGCATCCTTGGCATGTACCTCCTATGTCAGGAGCCTCACCTCGGACTCCGTGATCTGCTACTCCGCCATGGCACCAGGTAGAAGCAATGGGGAGAGGAAGCAAAGGGGGCGAAACGGCTGAAAGGCAATGCAATCTTTTGGTTTTCACCATGGTAAAACACCAGTCGACGACTTCTCACATCAGGGAGCATTGGGTATAGGCGGAGTCATCATGACTAATTGCTGCAGTGCCTGCTCCCGTCAATCAAAAAATTAAAAATCCTACCGCACCCAAACACCAGAGCAACGCCGCAGTGGATATTTAAATTTACCTGCCGGCAAGTAGATAAAAAAAGGGGTGAAAAAACAAATGTGGCGGCGGCCTAGCTAATCGGTCGAACTAGCCCAACTAGCTAGCCACCGTGCTTCACTGATGTACTTGGCGGGAAAGGTGGTCTTTCGTGATTTGACGACTAATTTACTTGCTTCGGCGCTACGACCGAGGAGGACCCAGAAAACGCGCGGTAGGGCATCCCACGTCAGGAAGAATATATGCGTGCACCTCTCGGGAGGACCCCGAAACCGCACGGTAGGGTGTGCCACGTCTCGGCTTGGAGGAAAAATGTGCGTGTAAAAATATATTGTATCAGACGCAGTAGAGTACCTATGGTTCGACCTTGGGACCTAGCCAGTTGGTTGAAAACACCCCACTAGCCACACAGCTTCATCATGCAAACGTGGCACGGAGGATAGATGTGGTTAGCTCCGTCTCGAACAGCCACAACGTCTCTTGTTCTAGGCGATTCTTCTATCTACCAAGTTTTTTAGTTGTAATAACACCACGGCAAGCTAGCGCCGCTCTTCGTGTGTTCCCGTGCAAAGGTTAGACGATGGAGAGAAGAGAGATTGTGATCGCAGACCTGGGACCCACTAGTAAGTGAGGTAACGGTCATGCACGTGTTGACGAGGCACTCCCTCTACTCTACTCAACGCAAGTATTGTATAAAATCAAGTTATGGGACAAAGCCAACAACCGTTCATTTTTTCAGGCTATCGACTTACGCTTTGTAGTCCAGGTTGCCAGTTCGAATCTCGTCTTTCAGATTTGTTAGTTTTAGGTCCAAATTTGATTAATGACAAAGTGGGACCCCCGTGTGTTGTTCCGATATTTCAGTGTAGGATGTTTTTTTTTTGAACAAACACTTTGCACGGTTAGACAAGTAACGGCACGAGTTACACGTTTTTTGCATGTTTACGAACAAAAATGACAGCGGCATAGAATATCACATCCACCCCGCAGCTTTGATACTATGGTGATACGAGTTTTTACACTGTTGGAAGTGAGATCCAATGGCTTGGGAGAAGTCTTTGTAATTATGCGCAATTTCCAAACTCTCCAAAGGTTTTTTTGCAAATAAAACATTCAGGCCTCGTGTGTGCCGCTGCATCTTCGATCCAACGGCTCCCCGGTGCTCATATTAGGTGCTCCCCGTAGCTTAATTACCAGCTACGGTGATTGGAGTAGTTGTGGGCCGAATGCTACGAAAATATAATCTAAACCGACCGGAATAAATGCCTACACAAATTAATTCAAGGTTGGAGTGCCCCTCGCAATGTAAATAGCTCCGGCTTTGCGAGGGATGGAGAGGTAGTAGCTTCAACGAGTGGAATATACGGTGTGATAAAGCGAGGTCAATCGAGAGACATATAGATAGAGAGACAAAGTGAGTGTGGTCCGACATTAATTGAACAAATATATATGCTCTGGAGATATATTGTCCGATTGTGCTTTTTGGCAAGGGTCAGGGATGTAGGATAGAGCTTGAGAGATGATCCAGTCACGGACGTGTAGATATATTTTGTGCGTGAGAGGAAGCAAGGTCAACCGATCACATAGGGTCGCCGTGCGATCGAAAGAGTGGGACGGGTTGCAGAGAGTGACCTAGATAGATGATGTGCGTGAGAGAGTATACAATGTGAATAGGTCGAATTGAGCTCAACATGGTGATATATCATTTTTGTCTGAGAAAGAGCGAGGTCAATCGAGACATACAGAGAGAGAGAGAGAGAGATCGAGTGAGCGTGGCCCACCATGAGGTCGAAAAGAGTGGTGGCGGCTTGGATGGACTGACTTAGATAGACAACATGCGTGAGAGAGTATAGAGTATGTCGATCGAGGCCCGAACAGGGAGATATATCATTTGTGTGTGAAAGAAAACGAGGTTAAACGAGACTCGGATAAAGAGAGCGAGATTGAGCGAGTGTTGCCCGCTGTGTGGAAGAAAGAGTGAGATAGTCTCGAGGGAGTGACCTAGATATACAACGTGCGTGCGTGCTCATGCACGAGAGCTTGGGGGGCTAGATAGGCAATGCATGTATTTAGCGCGAGAGGGTGAGAGGGAGAGGGGGGAGAGGTGCAGAGAGCTCGGCATCGGGTGCAATGGCTGGTGTGTGAGGTAAATACATTTGGTAACAGAGTGGAAAATGGGGTTGTGTAGTTGAGAGACTAAGAGATCGAAACATGGAGAGAAAGAATGAACGGGTGTTGGAAAGCGATAGCTTCCTAAGGTGGTTAGGAGAGGAAGATTGACCGATAGAGGAAGTATGTAGGGTTTGTGCGGGGGGGGGGGGGGCTAAAAACAACATTTGAATATACATAGTACAAGATTTAATATCGATGTTTCAATTCGGTGTACATTGTAAGATTTGAACCGAGGACCAGGCATACGGGTAATTATTTCGAATTCGTGCCATATTTCGCCGCCAACCCTCGAATTGCCCCTCGTCTCGTCTCTTTCCCCACCGTTCCCCACCTATGTGCCGGACAACGACGACGAAGACGACGGTCGCGCTTCACCACCGCACCAGAGCTACCTCATCTATGCCCTCGTCCACCGCACCGGGTGGTCCACCGACAATGTCGGCCGCCGCAACCGACATGCCTCATAGACACCGAGTTCCACCGCATCAGGTGCGCTTCACCGACGCCGTCTCCTAGCTCACCGGGTCTACTTCACCGAGCACATCATCGCACCTCCGCCCCCCCCCTCCCGAGGCCGTTGGGGCTTCACCAACGGTCTCGTCCACCGCATCGTAGCGCTCCGCTGCCACTCAAGATCTGCATCTGTGCGCGGCCAGCCAACGCCAGCGCATCACCCTCAACGGCTCTGAAGTGACATGCACTCTAGCTAGGCGAGCATGCCCAAACGCCGCCCGAACTAGGTATCCACACATCACTCCCTTTGTGCACTGTTCCGACGATGTTTGGATATCCTTTCATTGCTCTCTTAGCTTACCCGCCTACGCAACTCTGACCTTAACTCTTATTTCTTCTGGAGATATCATCTGAAACAAGCAAATCCATATTTTAGCGAAGCATGATGGCGCTACGGGATCTGGTACACATCCTGCACACCCGTATAACCTTGTAAGTATCTGTCCTCCGGTACAACATCAAGGTCGATTCCTCTTATTTGATCAACCATTCGCCGTGTCAAAAATGCAGAGGGGGATGCAAGGAGCACAAGGCCTGCACATCCAAGCAAGTGGTAACATGGACTTGTACATGGAACCTCCCAAGCGCAAGCAGAGCTGCAGTGAGCCTGTACAACGAGCTAGCGTAAGTCCCTGCATTTCATTTAATTCGTACTGGCATTCGTGTATGATTTGTGTGCAGTGGCTGTTCCACGAATTCAAGTTACCAGGGGCGAACATTTAACTTAAAAAATATGAAGGCACTTGCACTCCGGAAATCAACATAACTTGAGAAATGTGAAGCTACATGCAGTTTGAAAACCAGCTAATGATCCAAAGTAGTTCAGATTATAAACACTAAATGATGCAAGCACCAAAAAACACAAAATGCAACATGGTGTACAAGGACTACAAACATGGTCTGTACCTGCTTGAATTATTCGTTCTCTGGCTGAAAATATCGAAGTGTAACTGCACGTATAACCAGTGCACAAACTGCATATCAATATATCTATCCCACACAAGTATGCCAATAGTTTCAAACAACAGATTAGAAAATTATTTATGCTATGTTGTCATGATACGGGGACTTTCTAGTAGATGGCCTCGACGTTTCGTCAAGCTATGAAAATGCACTATAATTTGCATGTCATCAATGCCTGCAAATCTCTGTCTCTCTCAACATAGTAGATCATCATTAGACACTAAATCCTTCAATGAGCTTGCAAAATGCTTGCATTACATCCCTCATTAGACACTACTAGTCGTCAACCCGTGCATTTGCACGGGCTAGTCAATAAGCCCTATGAATTTATTTTGGCATTAATAATATCTATCATGAAAGGAATAAATTGAAGCACCCATCAATCCACTTCAACCTGAAGCACATGTAGGGTGTTTCCAATTTTATTTTGTTTTTTAATTAGCTCAATTCTAAGTTAAAAATATCATTAGAAGAGTGTCTTCTGACTCTTTGACTTTTAGTTCATTTTATTTTGTGTAACCTTGCTTCTTTGTATATCCAATATGTGCCGGACAATATAATTATAATTTATTTTCACTATGTTTAAGTTTTTTCAGTGTCAAAGTTATTACATACTATAGGAATTTGAAGCAAGTGAATACGAAGACTGAAAGGGGAGAAGATTTATTCGAAAACAGTGATTTAATGCTTGTATAAACTACTTGAAATATATATGGGGATGCTATCCCTACATACTAAATTGGTCGATCCATGACAATTTTTCTCTTGGACCATAGAAGCATGACATATGACATTCATGCATTTCTAAGTATATAATAACCATGTTAGGTAAATTAAATGGATAGTCTTAACATTTTTACATGTTTAATTAGAAATCAATATATTACATCGAAATTTTTATTTAGCTGGATTACATGTGTAAAAGTAAGGTTGCTTTTTAGGGCAGAGTTAGATTAATTGGTAGTAGCAAAGCAAAACATAAGATTCTTCGTTTTGTTTGTTGAACTTATTTTAGTTTAATTGTGTCTAAAGATAATGATGAGTTAGAAGGGAAAATAGGTTCATATTATTGGGACTTGGGTCTTATGTCGGTGAGTTACCACCAAGAAGAACAAAAGCTTTAGAGGCCACTTTAACGGGTTCATGGTATGAACATGGATTTATTGTAGAAAAGTCAGCCACTTATTGGTAAGAGAAAATGCTAAGTACTTGTCAGCCTAGTAGTTATACTAAGCAAAATGTTGTTTCACACATATCCAAGAACTATATATGTAATATATCATCGTGCTTGTTACTACACAGTTTATTTAGTACACAAACACGGGTATTTCAAATGATATTTTCTAAACTGTGAGTTGTAGTTGCGTAACATTTTCAGGGGTGTACTTTGAAAGCCTAATACTTCTTGTCGATGAATGTAACCTCTAAGTGCATTTATAAGTTTATATAGGCTCGAAGTGCTTTCTATCGTATAACCATCCGAGCTAAAAAGCGCCATGGTGTTGATGGTCATCACCGTCGACACCCTTGGATTGTAGCCCTTTAGTTCATGATGTGTGAACATTTACTGTGCTAAAACTGTTCTTCTCATAGATAATTTCACATACTTGATTAGCTTCATTCTTATGTACTATTCCAGTAGTCATGTGGGCATCCTTCCAGCAGCAAACCATCAATCAGCAATGTGTCCTTGCCATGAATGTGCTGCAGCAAAACACAACGCATGTGAAGTCGACACATGAAGGACTTCAATTTTGCCACAAGCACTGACAGAAAAAAGGGAAACAACAGATCAACCCTCTATAGGAAAAGGAAATTATAGATCAATCTATGGATAAAAAAATATTGGTGTCAGTGCAGCCATTGTAACCTGATCTCCATGCATCAATAGAGGGTAGTACATGTTTTGATGTGTTTGTATCAAGACTGCAGATTAATGACCTACTGCTCACGGACCTAATTTTAGGTTATCTTTAAGTTGATGGTGATGTTGCCTAGCCTCCACGGATCACCAACGGCAATGTCTGGCTCAAGCGTTCTGTGCCTGCATTTTGGAAGATTTCTTTATACTCCAAGTGAAACATGCTTAACGTAATGTATTTAAGAAGTTAAAACATCCAACTGCAGATGTGCTTTGACAATATTACGATATTCACCCTTTTTTTTTCATCTGAATATGTACTAATTGGATCTCCTCCAGCCCTAATTTATTTGCTAACAGGGCTTACTCCAAAAAAACTTGATTGTACATTTCATCACTAAAATACTATCTTTCTCCTTTTATTAATAGTGCAATTAAAACTATGTGTGCTTGCCAACTCCAATACCTACTACTCAGTCACATTAATATATGATGATATTTGGTGGAAACCTTGAATGGCTCCTTTCAGCTCGGCTAAAAAATACCAAAAAAGTGTTTTTTGAAGTTCCATAAAAACTGTACATTTAGATGTGTACTCCCTAACTTAAAAGTTCATTAGAATTTAGTTTGTATGTTACACCGAAAGAGAAATAAAATATATTTTTTATCCTAAATATATACGTAATGGACATTTACATGTAGGAATAAATCAGGATTTTCAAAAAATATAGAGGGATTTGATTTGTTTTTGGAATATTCTGCCTATTTGAAACTTGGGATCGAAATATTTGCACTCTTGGTAGCAATCAACCACACAGTATCTTGGTAAGAAGCTAACAAAGAGAAAGATCTAACAGACAATGTTACCATTTAAAAAATAGCAGCTCAAGACACTATGTGTTTCATCCATAAACAGCTACAGAGATAAAACTGTACCTTTCTTGAGTATGAACCAAATGTGATATTCTCTCTGGAAAGAAGGATGTTGTTGCTACTTTTCTTTCTCCAGCAATAGGACATCAACGCTAGCTGCAATCCACCAAAAAGTATGGCTTGTCTCCGGCTGCCATGTTGCTCGCTTGTGCGCTCTGCATCTGTTCTATTTGAAGGGAGAGCAACCTACATATCAAGGGAGGGTCAGGATGATGAACTGATGGAACTTAGCTCCTGCAGTCCTGCCAAAGCGCAGCTATGCATCCTTGCAATTAATGCGCTAGCACATACTGCCCGCGGGTCTTCATGTGCGCAGAGCAACGTACATCATTCCCTATACAATAAGTGATAGATGATTAGGGGCAAAAAATGATCAAAAGTTTCTAAACCTCTTTATTTCTTTTCATGTACGTCAGTCCACTCATGGCAAATTATGCACAGATAACTATAAAATAATTAAGCAAACGTCCAATGTCTCGAATCCCCAACTCAAACCTGAGTAATTCAGTTATTATTCCTGAGCTCCTTAAGGAAGACGCTAGTGTATTCTGAAATATGAGTCCCGCTATGCTAATACACAGGGTCTCCTTTGCTAATTAATATCAGTCTGCAGTACATCATACTATTCATACTCGTCCATAAGTAAATAAAATAGACAAAGCCCAAGCGTGATGGTATCTATCTATCTATCTATCTATCTATCTATCTATCTATCTATCTATCTATATCTATCTATCTATCTATCTATCTATCTATACCTCTACTAATTAGCGACTCCCAAGAAATTACCACGTTAATCAGTAATTAGGAGCCGTTAATCTGGTGGGACCGAGTTATTACGGTGTAGATCAACCCATCTGTCTAATCCTCAACTTTTTTTTTCTTAAATTCGGCCAAAAAATTGTAATCGCTTAAAAAAGAGTCGTATACCGGTTCTAAAAACAGAACCCTAAGTAGATACGATCCAAACTCCCATCTCTGAAATATTGTTGGCCCACACAACGTAAAAGATTAGATATTGCACGCTGCTAAAAAAAGAGTTGATGGTGCACGCTCCTTTTTTTTCTTGGCTGTTGCAATCCCTAACGTGAGAAACATGGTTTCTTCATCCAATAAAACAGACCTCCATCCTAGATCTAACGGGTGCTTTTCTCCTCCCTTTCGTACAGGACCCTTCCATGGCGCTCTCTCAAGCTAGGCGGCCGCTGCTCTCCTCTGCATGACGCTTCTGTTCGGACTCTCTGCTGCTATCCTTGAGGTGTGTTTTTCTTCTGATCTCTACTCCCATCTCCACAATTCCTATTGTCTACGTCTTCTCTCTTCTTTCTCTCTCGATGTCAGGTCATTGCCATCCTTTCAGATTTGTACAAAAAGCTCTGAGCTCATGTTGCTGCCGCCACAGGAAGTGCATCATATCTTCTCTCCCATGTTCGCAAGGAGGCGCGCGTGCGTGCGTATCTCGCTGGATTTGCTACATGCTAGGTTCCTGCAGGAGCGCATTGAGAATGAGAGTAATCATTGATGCCATCATAGATGGAAGGGGACGGCCAGGCTAAAGGTACTCATGATAAGAAAAAGTTCATCTCGGCTAGACGTCCACCATACATGTTCCTCCCATGCGGCATTGCCTAGAACTTGCCACCGACTTCAATTAGAACGTGCCGATCACCAGCTATCCTCTGAGCGCAAAGGGGTCAGCACAAATACCATGCAGCTTTCTCCCAATTCTTCCCATCCCCTTCTAAATCCTGGGAGTTGCTCTCTATGTGTCGAGGAATTGTGAAGTTTAGTTTCTCACCTAAATCCTGGGAGTTGCTCTATGTGTTTGAGGAATTGTGAAGTTTGGTTTCTGACCTAAATCCTAGGAGTTGCCCTCTATGTGAGGCTTTGGATAGTTGCGCATATAGAATAAACATCATCTCTTGATTTAGAGGTGATCGAATTTATGGGTTTGCTTATCAGTTGGTGCACTCATATAGTTAATATGATAAATGTATGTTCCGATAAAATTTCAGAATTGATACCCACACGGCAAGCTATCTGTTCTATTGCAGAAGCATATGGAAAATTAGAACGCCAAGTTTCATCATCTTAATGTGTTTATGTTTCTATTTGTATTTTGTAGCAAGTGGTAACTGTTACTGTTGCTTTTATCCCAACAGGCATGATCAATGATTGGTGCTTCGTTTCTCAAGTAAACCAAACTGTTGTATTACAAGGATTATCCTAATTAACTAGACAGGGTTTTGTCATCTTCATGTCTTTCTCTCTCTCCTTATACCATGCAGCAAGTGCTAATTCTACTCACAAATAAACCCAACTGTGTACTGATTTGATTTCACATATATTATGATGTCATGGTTTTTAGGATTTTTTTTCTGGATCTACCAGATCAGATTTAGGAGCTACCTACTATGTGAGGCGAATATCAAAATGATCTACAAAGAAACTGACTTCAAAAGTAGTTTACCACATCGAATTGCAAGGTAAAGCAAGAGAAACTAGCATGTACGTGACGTTAACTTTTCTTTCTATTGTGTCGGTTTTGCTTCAGATTAAATATCCTTGCATGATGTACAATATTTGGAATGGTCCGTTCCTCAAAATTATATTTTTGTTTTACGACGCAGGATTCAGCAGCACCACACCTCGATTTGGAGTGGTTCATGGCCGTAAAACATGGCTAACCTGTTATATGGCGTTCTGAGTCTGAGTGTCCATCCGTTATTGCACTATTAGTTATTTATACGTAGTATCACTTCTTGATATGATTCTGTTATAATTGTAATACTTAGCACTGTCATGTTGCTACCTATCACGGCTGGGGACTCTTGGCGTGTTTGACCGTAGCATCACCTAGCATTTGGAGGGCAATGCCGAACAAGCTCACGAGTGATATTGACTCTCTTTCAATTATCTTATGTTGAAAATTTTGTAGCTTTGAAGTCCCTATAGCCCTGTGTTCGTTAGTGTTTTCTTCTTCTGAAAACCAGTCTAATTGTAACTCTGCTAATACTGATACTGTATTGCCATCTTTCATATTTTATATATTTGTTATCAAATGAATTTAGGTCTCATGGTCTTCCATCTTCCCATGTTTGCATGCAGCTAACTTGGTATCTCTTTTCTGTAATATGTCACAGATTGAGCTGCAGTCTGAATTGTAAAAGATGACAGGCTATCCAGGGTTTGCTATAATAGTAGAATACTACGATTTATATTGTACTTGGTTGTATCCCTGTTGTATTATTTTTAGGCTTTCTCTAGGCTTTGTTGTTGGCTGCGGATCATGGTCATAGACTTGACTGTACCATACGTATTGATTCAGTGTCCTTATATTTGCAAGTAGTAATTACTCAATCATCAACTTACGTTTTTTCCACTGTTTTGCTATGATACATTAGAGCCCTCAACGTTTGTATTCTACATACAGTGTGGGGCCGGATTGGAGAACACCATCGAGAAACAGGACACTCCAACTGTCCAACATAAAACATCTTCTACCTTTAAGGTTTTTCTTATTAGTGTATTTTTAGTTTTTTTTTTACTTATGATTATGCACACATGCCATGTTTGGAGATAGTTATATTATATACCTATTAAAAAGAGTCCATCATGGGTGATCCGAGGAGAGTACCATAAATAGCCTTTTAATTCGTATAGCATTAACTCCCATGCATTCGATCTGATATTCTAAAAGCTACATTTGACAACTTCGTTGTTCATATTTTCTGCACATTTGGCTCAAGTATCAAATTTGAATGTTGAATTTGTCTTCTTAATATTTTGACCTATTTTGCAATGAGGTAAAATTCAGTTGTTTACTTTTATGCCTTATTGTCCTCTGAATTCCAGCCTGCTTGCATCATCATGGTGTCACGGCCGGGGTATCCCAACCTTTGAGACTCGGGGTGCAACAACACAGGGTAACTGTGAGAGAACCTAGCTGGCTGCCGTGGCTTGCTTGGGTAGGAAACAAAAGTTGTATGTGCTGGCCCTGCATAGTGGAGTTACGGATGATGATGATGCACTGCAAAGTGTACACCACCGTGTACTGGCCAGTGCTTAAGTTCAATTTATTAGGACGAACAAGACTGCAACAGACAAGCAATACTTTGTACGTGACAGTTGCTAAAATTGATGCCCTGTTGCCGGAGAAACATAGTAACATCAGCCATGTTTTGTCCGGCGCTGAAATCATGCATGTATGTTGATGTCAACGATGTGGTTGACAATTTAATACTCACCGCAGGTACTCGCTCCTCCTCCATAGGCTGTCCAGTTTCATATCTGTACCAGTTCAGTCTGTTGGACAGCTATTGTCCTAAAGATAGTAACTCTGTCCATCCTATATCTTTTGCTTTGTTAGTTTCTTTACAAGAAACTTAACGTGGTTGATGTGGCTCGGCAAGACTCAATTAGTAAATACACAAGTGAAGATATTAGTGAGTATTGGCAGATTTTTTGTACTATCTTATCCGTTCATTGACATATGTATATTATGAGTATAGGAATCGACCAGTTCTATAATATGTAATAGGATAATACAATTTTAGTGTGACATATTTGGTAAACCATACGTATATGCAAGTTATATGACAAAGAATTTATTCAAAAGAGTAGAACATTTTTGACACATGGTAACAAATATGCATTGTTGTACGTTATAAGTCTCAATGATCAATTACTATTTAAATGATTGTTTCAAACAAAAATTGTAGATAACAAATCTTAATAGAAGTACTCCCTCCGTTCCATAATGTAGTGCATATATATTCCTCAAAAAGTCAAACTTAGCTAACTTTGACCAAGTTTATGGGGAAAACTATCTATATCTGCAGTACCAAACATATACAATACGGAAATTTAGCTCATGATGTACCCAATGATATGCATTTAGTATTCTAAATGTATATAATTTTCTCTCTAAACATAATTAAAGTTTATAAAGTTCCTCTGTTGAAAAATCTATACACACTTTATTATGGAATGGAGGGAGTATAACTTATGTACATCTATCTAAACTAAGCAAGCCCGTGCGGAAGCATGGGTTGGCGACTAGTTAGTTTTAATTTACATGATAGAGAATTAACATATCATAATTCAGAGAACATGATATACCTATCAAACTTCAAACCTGACTTGACTTGGACACACCCGTTGACGCCTCTCACCATCCGGTCTTCACCTACGCTGCAATACCACGCAGCTCATAGTTTCGGGGCCACCAGATATTGCCTTCTGCGCTGAAGCATCGCTAGCACGGATCAGTCAGTATATGCAAAGTGCTGCCATCTCACAATCCTTCATAAAAAGCTCGAGAAGATCATCAGAGTTAGCTAGCAGCAGTAGTAAAGAGAGAAAGCAGAGAGATGGGAATTGCACATAGAAACAAAAAGCTGACTTTCACAAAGAGATTGATCGATTCCGGCTAGCGTTGTACCTAAAGTACACGTAACAGATGGATTTCTTCAGCCGCTGATGCTACCAATATTTCTTCCACCCAATCCTCTACACAATCTTGTGTTCCTCCGATATCCCCTGCCCTAGATCTTCCCCGTTGACCCTCCTCAAGCGGGAAGAAGCAGGAGCGCATGCACAGTTCTCCGATCTATCACTCGAGAGTCCGGCCACGCGAGTAGCAGCCAGCCAGCGCCGCCTCTTGCCTCCGCAACTCCATGGTCTTGTCAGGATTGAGATGCCGCTCCATACTGATGCAAGGAGCAGCCAGCCAGCGCCGCCTTCTTGGCTCCGCAACGCCGGGTCCTTGTCGTGATCAAGATGCCGCTGTCCTGTATTTTTTGAGGAATAGTTTTGCGTGAGGATTGTTTGGGGAAGGATCGATCATGTAGTAATAGTGCGATGGATTTGGTTTTTTTACAGTTACCCTAGATTTTTTTTTAAGATTGAAGATTAGTTGTACGTGAGGATTCTTTGGGAAGGTTCAATCGTGTAGGAGAGTAGTATGATAGATTTGTTTTTTTTACAGCCACCGTAGATTGGTTTTTTTTATCGCTGCGCTATGTTAGTTTTTTCTTGCATTGCAAGGATTATACGGTGGATCCGCACCGTTATAACTCGGTCCCATCAGATTAACGGCCAGTAATTTCTAATTAACGTGGTAATTATTAGGAAGTCTCTAATTAGTATAGGTATAGATAGATAGATAGATAGATAGATAGATATGTTCATCACCACGAGCATGTAAAATGTTTGCATCAAATCCTTCATTAGCAGTCCGTTCATTAGACACTTCAGGCTCAAGAACAACATGAGCTTGTATGTTTGCACCGGAAACTTGATTAGGTACATCAGATTCAGTCAGTTCAGTACTGATTGGGGGAGTTATAAAATAAGTAGAAATTGGTTTCATTTTCTCATAGATTCCCTACATACAAGCAGTTTTACAACACCGTCACGTTTAACTATTGGCCAGAAATTGAAGAGTTGAATTAGATATAATCAGGGATGTGATGTACCTGCTCGTTGCGCATGCTACTCTTGCAAGCTGCGACTGTCCGTTTGCTTAACTTTGAATTTGAAGGGAGGAATTTCGTGAAACTTTTCATAATCTTCAGACATGTCGGTCTTGCCCTCCAATCCCACGATGTCTCTTTTTCCTGAAAGAACTATGTGGCACTTTGGCTCATCGTATGATGTATTCGCTTCTTTATCTTTTTTTTCTCGGTTTGGTAGACATGTCCTTCACGTAGAAAACCTGCGCCACATCATTGGCTAGGACGAATGGTTCGTCTGTGTACCCAAGATTGTTCAGATCCACTGTTGTCATTCCGTACTGTGGGTCTACCTGTACCCTGCCTCATAAAAGATTGACCCATTTACACTGAAACAAAGGGACTTTAAAATCATATCCATAGTCAAGTTTCCATATGTCCACTATGTAACCATAATATGTGTCCTTTCCCCTCTTGGTTGCTACATCAAAGCGGACACCGCTGTTTTGGTTGGTGCTCTTTTGATCTTGGGCTATCGTGTAAAATGTATTCCTGTCGGTGTACAAAAGTAGGGGCTCTCCTTTTGACCCGTTTACTTGTGCACGGGAAGTCAGAGCCACGTGCCGTGGCCACACTTAGCAGGGCAGAGGAGGGAAGCCTTAGAGAAGCCAAAGCACAAGACAACCAAGGCGACGCCAAGACTAGAAGCGCAGGAGGGCAAGAGGGCGAGGTGGACTCCCTCGGGAAAATCCTTGCCGAGCCCCCCCCCCTCCCGCAGCCTCGGCAAGAGCCTTGCCGGGGCAACTTGCCCAACACCAGCAGAGCGAGCCACCCTTGAGCCTAGAGGCTCCGACCCAAACAACTGCGTTGGAACCAAGGCTCGGGAGGCGCCTCTGTGGTGGCATGCAAATCTTCATCAAGATCATCAACACAAAATCAGATGAGGATTAGAAGACGGCGACCCTCGGCAGGATCCTAGCCGAGGAAATCCACAAGACCCCCGGCAAGACCCTTGCCGGGGGTGACGGCAACGCCACGGCAAGACCCTTGCCGGGCCCCCGGCAAGACCCTTGCCGAGGGCATCAGCAGGGCCATTGCCAGGCCCGCATCACCAAGACTCGACCACCATTTGCATCCAGCTGCCAGCCCAACCAGCTGGGCAGGCAGCTGCGTGGCAACATGCAGCTTCTAGGCCAAATCAGCAAGCACCTGCGTGGCGGCATGCAGATCTTCATGAAGGCCCTACCGCCGCGCCACCTCAGCTTCCTGCCTGCCTACATGGCGCTGCATGCATCGCTGGTCTGGCGTGTGTCGAAGCGAGGCGAAGCGGCGACGGACGGGATGGGCCTGGTTCCCGTCCCCGATAAAGCTAATGGACACATACGTAGTGCATTTAATGCACTTTTTCCCGTAATGCCGTGTGATAAGCTCGCGCACTGTAGGCCCTCCCGCCTCCTGTGTGCCACTATGGCAACCCCTTTTTCCTATAAAAGGAGGCCCGAGGCGACCAGGAGGGGGATTCAGCATTTTGGAACGGCACAGCCACCGTAGCCAGTTCAAGAAGCTGAAGAACACTCAATACATCCACCAAAGTAGGACTAGGGTTTTATGCATCCTCGCGGCCCGAACCTGGGTAAACGATCCGTCTGCTAGCTCCTAAACCTGCTCTTCTCACAACCCCGCGCCCGCCGACTGTAGAAGGGATCCAAGTGATCCCATATATGTTGTTCCCACCGACATCTTTGGCGCGCCAGGTAGAGGCTCGCAGTTGAGAGAATCTGGTCTAGCAGTTAGCCTAGTGGTTCTTCGTCACCATGGCTCCCAAGAAGAAGGCGGCCACGACGGTCGGTTCGTCGGGAGCCGGACGGCCCGTACCAGTGCAGGCGAGCAGCGGGCCGGTCGCAGACAGAACTAGAGGCGTGACCCGCGTGCACCAACATCGCTCTGGCAGTCAGAGCTTAGCGAGCGGCGTCGTTCATGTGCAAGGCGACGGACCACATGCCGTGAAATCCAGAGATGAAGCTGCCCTCGCCCCCCCCCCTCGCAGACGGTACGGGACCCTCTGGGCATCGTCGTACCACCCGCGGGCGGCACGACGACCTCCAAGACGCCCACTCTGGTGCCCACAGCGCGCTCTTCCCAGGTTGTGCATGACGAGCGGCGTCACCACACCGGTGACCCTGGACTCCGCCGGGGGAATAGTCATGTGCATCATCCGCGGGATGAAGGAGGCCAGCATGCCTGCCGAAGTGCTGGCGAGGATGGCGCACAGCCGTTGGGTGAGGATGGAGCTCCTTCTAATGTGGTTAGAAGTCGAAGCGCGCCACAGTTCACGCAGCTTTCGCCACCACCCACGCCAGCAGAAGCCTTGGCGCGCGCATAGCTGCTCCTCGACTTCCCTCCTGCCACGGAGAAGCTCGACGAGTGGAGAGCCACTATCCGGAGCCTCGTTGGCGTCGCCAACAAAGAGGAGCCACAGCCGGCGGGGCCCTCAGGCCAACACTCCATCAAGCCACTGCATGCCGGTGGTGGAGGGGCCGGAGACACAACGGCCACAGTGCACTCTCCTCCTCCACGCCAGCCGCCACGGATGTCGGTCCATCATGATGACGTTTGTGATGACATTTCCATAGCATCGCCCGACCAACGGACCCACCGCGACCAACGCCAGGTTCTTCGGGAGCTTGCCCATGAAGACACTCGAACCACCATCGAGCGCCAGCGCGATACACGCCACTAGTCGGTTAAGCGGGCGGGACCCGCTATGGACCACCCATCACCGGGAGGCTCCGGCGGCCTACCTTAGGAGGTGGGTTGCCTAGCCTTTATCCGTGGGCTACGGCAGTTCCAGTGGCCGTCCCACCGCACGTTCAAGCCCGATGTCGGCGAGAAGTACAACGGCAAGACCCACCCCTCATAGTTCGTCAGCATCTACAGCATCGCGATGCAAGCCGCCGGAGCTCGTGACGACAAGGTGCTTGCCAATTACTTCCCATTGGCCCTGAAACCCAATGTCATGTCATGGTTGATGCACTTGCCGGCGGATTCTATTTCTTCTTGGTCAGATCTGTGCCACGAGTTCATTGGTGCCTTCACTGGAGGCTGATACGTCTCCAATGTATCTATAATTTTTGATTGTTCCATGCTGTTATATTATCTGTTTTCGATGTTTATGGGCTTTATTAAACACAATTATATTATTTTTGGGACTAATCTATTAACCCAGAGCCCAGTGCCAGTTCCTGTTTTTCCCTTGTTTCAGTGTTTTGAAGAAAAGGAATATCAAATGGAGTCGAAACGGAATCAAACCTTCTGGAGAAGTTATTTTTGGAAGGAAAGCAACCTGATAGACTTGGAGTGCATGTCAGGAAAGAAACGAGCGAGCCACGAGGTAGGGGGGGCGCACCCACGCCCCTAGGGCGCGCCCTCCACCCTCGTGGGCCCCTCGTGGCTCCCTTGACGTATTTCTTCCGCCTATATATATCCATATACCCTAAAACGACTGGGGAGCACAATAGATCGGGAGTTCCGCCACCAGAAGCCTTCGTAGCCACTGAAAACCAGTCTAGACCCATTCCGGCACCCTGTAGCCATATACTCTCTCTCTCTCTCTGATGTTCTTGAGGTGGTACGATCTTGATGTGTCATGAGCTTTGCTATTATAGTTGGATTTTATGATGTTTCTCCCCCTCTACTCTCTTATAATGCATTGAGTTTTCCCTTTGAAGTTATCTTATCAGATTGAGTCTTTAAGGATTTGAGAACACTTGATGTATGTCTTGCGTGGGATACCCGTGGTGACAATGGGGTATTCTATTGACCCACTTGATGTATGTTTTGGTGATCAACTTGCGGGTTCCGCCCATGAACCTATGCATAGGGGTTGGCACACGTTTTCGTCTTAACTCTCCGGTAGAATCTTTGGGGCACTCTTTGAAGTACTTTGTGTTGGTTTGAATAGATGAATCTGAGATTTTGTGATGCATATCGTATAATCATATCCACGGATACTTGAGGTGACATTGGAGTATCTAGGTGACATTAGGGTTTTGGTTGATTTGTGTCTTATGGTTTTATTCTAGTACGAACTCTAGGGTTCTTTGTGATACTTATAGGAATAACCCAACGGATTGATTGGAAAGAATAACTTTGAGGTGGTTTCGTACCCTACCATAATCTCTTCGTTTGTTCTCCGCTATTAGTGGCTTTGGAGTGACTCTTTGTTGCATGTTGAGGGATAGTTATATGATCCAATTATGTTATTATTGTTGAGGGAACTTGCACTAGTGAAAGTATGAACCCTAGGCCTTGTTTCAACGCATTGCAATACCGTTTACGCTCATTTTTTATCATTAGTTACCTTGCTGTGTTTATATTTTCATATTACAAAAACCTATATCTGCTATCCATATACCACTTGTATCACCATGTCTTTGCCGAACTAGTGCACCTATACAATTTACTATTTGTATTGGCTGTGTTGGGGACACAAGAGACTCTTTGTTATTTGGTTGCAGGGTTGCTTGAACTAGTAGAAAAATGGTCAAATATGAAGCACATTAGTGCCGGTTTGAATTTGAGCCGGCACTAATGTGTGCATTAGTGTCGGTTCCAACGGCTAGCCGGCCGCTCTCATTAGTACTGGTTCATGGCGAACCTTTAGCACCGGTTCGTGCCACGAACCTGTACTAAAGTGAGTGGTGGCAGGATGTTGTCAGTCCGGGGCCCCTCCAGCACCTTTAGTACTGGGTCGTATCACGAACCGGTACTAAAGGTCATCCTACATAGACCCTTCGTCCACCCGAGCTCACTCTATTCTTCCCCTTTCCCCTCTCCTCTCTGTTCTTTTCCCTCTTCCTCTCAAGCTCATCACACATTTTGCCCAAAATTTGTCATGATTTGAAGGCCCCCATCCATTCAAATGATCACAAAGGTTAGCAACTTTGTCCTTTCATCTCTCATTGCTAGATTTGCCCGTGCAATGCTTTATATAGTGATTGATTTTTGAGTTTAGTAATTTGGGAGGAATTATATATATGTGCTAGTATTTGATTTATATGCAATTTGAGGTAAAAAATAACACTTAGTTTGCATATGTAGGTGTGGTTTACTTAGTACCTTCTAAATCTCCGTCGTAACCACCGTCGATCGCTCGCAACGTCCCGTCGCCGGCACCACCTTGTGGTGAGCCTCTTGTTCATGAAGTTTTATATAAAAAATTGATGTTTGTGTGATTTGGATATATAGTTACTCGTATAATTATCTTACCCATACGTTGTTTGTTATACATAGTGCCATGGTTTTGATATCCGTCCCCGTCGGCCCTCGTCCGGGTTATGATTCGGATGTGGTATATTCTCTTTTAAAACTATTCATTGCATTTCGTGTTTATGACAAATTATGCCCATCAAGTTGACATAGATATTTGTATGTAGGAGGTAGTTGAACCGGAAATTCCAACCGACCCTATTGTCGAGAGGTTAAATTTAGTTGAAAGAGAAAACGAGGATTTGAAGGAAAAATTGAAAAGAATTGAGGGGGAGAAGATGGAATTGGAGTTGCATGTTGCCGATGTCGTCGATGATCACAAGATTAAGATGGAGAAAATGCGCTTGAAGATTAGAAAGATTAGAAAATATGCCATTCATAGTGAGGCTTGGTATCATTATGCTGTTGGATCAATTGTTACCTTAGTTGCGATCTTGATCGCATTTGTTGTTGCATTTAAATTCTTTAGCTAGAGAGTTATTTGTTTGTTGCATTTAAGTGTTGTATGATCTTTATGTATGAACTTTATGTATTGTATTAATTTGGTGTTTTCGGTGCTGTGTATTGAAGATGAGCCGGCAATGGATGTACGATGACTGATGCTCTCCCGAGTTCATTAATGGCGTGCGTACTTTTCTGCTTGCGGCTGAGGCAAACAAGCGGGCGGATGGTTTTATGCCTTGTCCATGTGCTGGCTGTAAGAATGGTCAGAATTACTCTACGTCAAGAACCATTCACGTCCACCTATTTGAACCCCACTATAATGTTTGGACCAAGCATGGAGAAAGAGGGGTTATGATGGAAGAGAATGAAGAAGAAGAGGACGACGACAGCTATCCTGGCCATGGGTTCCCTGAATACGATGATACAACAATGAGGGAAGAAGTTGAGCCGACAATGCGGGAAGAAGCTAAAGAAGAGGCATCAGATGAGTCCGTTGATGATCTAGGTCGGGCCATTGCCGATGCAAAGAGAAACTGCGCAAGCGATTTGGAGAAGAATAAGTTGCAGCGCATGTTAGAGGATCACAAAAAATTGTTGTAGCCGAATTGCCTAGGTGACAAGAAAAAGCTGGGCACCACACTGGAATTGCTACGATGGAACACAGAGAATGGTGTATCTGACAAGGGATTTGGAAAGTTGCTGGTGATGATAAAGAATATGCTTCCAAAGGACAATGAATTGCCCGAGAGTACGTACGAAGCAAAGAAGGCTGTCTGCCCTCTAGGTTTAGAGGTGCAGAAGATACATGCATGCCCTAATGATTGCATCTTCTACCGTGGTGAGTATGAGGATTTGAACACTTGCCCAGTATGCGGTCCATTGCACTATAAGATCAGCCGCGATGACCCTGGTGATGTCGAGGGTGAGCGCCCCAGGAAGAAGATTCCTACCAAGGTGATGTGGTATGCTCCTATAATACCATGGTTGAAACGTTTGTTGCAAAACAAAGAGCATGCCAAGGCAATGCAATGGCACAGAGAAGACCGTAAGAAAGACGGAAAGTTGAGAGTACCCGCTGACGGGTCGCAGTGGAGAAAAATCGAAAGAAAGTACGGGAAGGAGTTTGCAGATGACGCAAGGAACGTATGGTTTGGTCTAAGCGCAGATGGCATTAATCCTTTTGGGGAGCAGAGCAGCAACCATAGCACCTGGCCTGTGACTCTATGTTTGTATAACCTTCCTCCTTGGTTGTGCATGAAGCGGAAGTTCATTATGATGCCAGTGCTCATCCAAGGCCCTAAGCAACCCGGCAACGACATTGATGTGTACCTAAGGCCATTAGTTGAAGAACTCTTACAACTGTGGAATGGAACAGGTGTACGTGCGTGGGATGAGCACATGGGGGAAGAATTTGACCTAAAGGCGTTGCTGTTCGTGACCATCAATGATTGGCCTGCTCTCAGTAACCTTTCAGGACAGACAAACAAGGGATACCGCGCATGCACGCACTGTTTGGACGATACCGACAGTATATATTTGGCTAATTGTAAGAAGAATGTGTACCTGGGACATCGTCGATTTCTTCCGAGCAGGCATCCCGTAAGAAAGAAAGGCAAGCATTTCAAAGGTGAGGCGGATCACCGGACGAAGCCTCGCCACCGTACTGGTGCTGATGTACATGATATGGTCAAGGATTTGAAGGTGGTCTTTGGAAAGGGTCCTGGTGGACAACCTGTTCCGAATGACGCTGACGGACGCGCACCCATGTGGAAGAAGAAATCTATATTTTGGGACCTGCCCTATTGGAAAGACCTAGAGGTCCGCTCCGCAATCGACGTGATGCACGTGACGAAGAATCTTTGTGTGACCCTGCTTGGCTTCTTGGGCGTGTATGGGAAGACAAAAGATACACCTGAGGCACGGGAGGACCAGCAACGTATGCACGGAAAAGACGGCATACATCAGGGTCATGCAAGCTACGCTCTTACCAAAGAAGAGAAGGAAATCTTCTTTGAATGCCTGCTCAGTATTAAGGTACCGTCTGGCTTCTCGTCGAATATAAAGGGAATAATAAACATGGCAGAGAAAAAGTTCCAGAACCTAAAGTCTCATGACTGCCACGTGATTATGACGCAACTGCTTCCGGTTGCATTGAGGGGGCTTCTACCGGAAAACGTTCGATTAGCCATTGTGAAGCTATGTGCATTCCTCAATGCAATCTCTCAGAAGGTAATCGATCCAGAAATCATACCAAGGTTAGAGAATGATTTGGTGCAATGTCTTGTCAGTTTCGAGTTGGTGTTCCCACCATCCTTCTTCAACATCATGACGCACGTCCTAGTTCACCTATGTGAAGAGATTAACGTTTTGGGTCCTGTATTTCTACACAATATGTTCCCCTTTGAGAGGTTCATGGGAGTCTTAAAGAAATATGTTCATAACCGTGCTAGGCCAGAAGGAAGCATCTCCAAGGGCCATGAAAATGAGGAGGTCATTGAGTTTTGTATTGACTTTATTCCTGACCTTAAGCCGATTGGTGTTCCTGAATCGCGGCATAAGGGCAGACTGGATGGAAAAGGCACGCTAGGAGGGGGACAAATAATATGTATGGACGGACATTCTCTCACTGAAGCACACTACACAGTTCTACAGAATTCCGCCTTGGTGGCTCCGTATATGGATGAACACAAGAATTTGCTACGCTCCAAACACCCGGAGCGGTCTGATCACTGGATTACACGTGAACAAACCAGGAGTTTCGCCAGCTGGATGCAGACACGTACCATGCATGACGCCTCTATTGAAGATGACATGTACTTGCTGTCCCAGTTACCATCTTCGAACATAATGACTTTCAAAGGGTACGAGATAAATGGTAATACATTTTACACGATCGCCCAAGATAAGAAGAGCACCAACCAAAACAGTGGTGTCCGCTTTGATGCAGAAACCAAGACGGGAAAGGAAACATATTATGGTTATATACAGGACATATGGGAACTTGACTATCGACGTGGTTTGAAGGTCCCTTTGTTTCGGTGCAAATGGGTCAACATGACACGAGGCGGGGTAACGGAAGACCCGTAGTACGGAATGGCAATAGTGGATCTCAACAATCTTGCGTATGCAGATGAACCATTCGTCCTAGCCAATGATGTGGCACAGGTTTTCTATGTGAAGGACATGTCTACCAAGCCGAGAAAAAGATAAGATAAGGAAGTGAATGCATCGTGCGATGAGCCAAAGCGGCACATAGTTCTTTCTGGGAAGAGAAACATCGTGGGAGTAGATGACAAGACAGACATGTCAGGAGATTATGAAAAGTTTGATGAATATTGACCCGAGCATCCAGTTAAATGATGAAGATTTTCCATGGCTACGACGCAAAGGGACACATGCGAAGAAAAAGTTTCACACCCAAAGATCTGGGATGTGATCGGCTTCACTATCATCACTTTCTTTTGCGTTTCACACCCAGGAGGGAATCTCTGTAATAGTTAGGGTAGCTAGTTATGTGTTTTGGCATTTGAAACGCGAAGAAATTTTATGTGCAAGCAAATTCTTTCATGCATTTACTGATTTTTTCAGCTAAATGACCCTGAAATTGAAAAGCATTTCAAATGAAATCAGAAAAGGTTGAAAGTTGGCATGGTATCATAATTTCACCCACATATCATGTGCACAAAAGTAGAGAGGGTTACCGCAAAAACTGGATGCACTTCGTATACAAAATGGACAATCTCTTTCGAAGTATCAGGGTTTCGGACGAAAACTCATCCGTTACAAAGGCATTTCATTTTTTAAATAACCTAAGCATTACCAAATTGAATATAATGATAAAACACACTAATATTAAACATAAGAAAAAAGAATCACTGAAAAATCTATTTTCAAAGTTAAGTTATTCACAAACTAGTGACTCACACAAATTTCAAATAATTCAAAATTTAAACTATTCAAATTTGCAAAGTACCGGTACTAACAGAAAGTTTGTAATTTTTTTACCTAAAGCAAAAATATTCACAAAGAAACTCTAAATACAATAAAAAAACAACTCAAAAATAAACAAAACAAAAATAAATAAAGAAAAAAAATAAGAAAAAAAGCCCACCTACTGCGCCACAGCAGCCTGCATACGACTAGAAACCCAACATGTTGTTGGGCCAGGATGCAGGCCCACAAAGGCCTAGTAGGCCCACAAGGCAGCACAGAACATTTAGGCCTAGTAGGCCTGCTTTGGATAGGAGCTCGAGGGAGCTACCGCACTGGGCTTATAAACCAGTGCGGATGCCCCTCGGCTAGCGAGGTGGGACTAAACATTTCACACCGCACCTGCGCCAGCGCACCCCCTTTAGTACCGGGTGGTGGCTCAAACCGATACTAAAAGGGGGGGTCTTTAGTACCGGTTGGAGCCACCACCCAGTACTAAAGGGGTGCCGTTCCCGGCGCTTGGCCTGGCCAAAACAGACCTTTAGTACCGGTTGGTGGCTCCAACCGGTACTAAAGGTTGTTCTATATAAGAAAACACTTCAAATAATTTGTCAGTTTCTCATCTCTCCCTCTGCTTCTTTCTCCTCTGCCCCGTCGCCGCCGCCCCTCGTTGCCGACCCCTTCGCCGTCCGTCGCCGTCCCCGTCCCCGTCTCCGTCGTCCCCGTCACCACACCGCGCCCCGCCCCGTCCTCCCGTCGTCCCCGCCCGGCCCGTCGCCGCCTCGTCACCGCGCCCCTCCCCGTCCTCCCGTCGTCCCTGCCAGGCCCGTCGCCGCCCCGTCGTCCCCGCCCGTCCCATCGCCGCCCCGTCGTCCGTGCCTCGCCGGTGAGCTCTTGCCCTGGCCGCCATGCACCACACACACACAGAGAATCTTTCTGTTTTTTAGTTATAGAATTATTAGAAATGTTAGTTATATAGAAATGTTTTTTAGTTATAGAAATATTAGAAATGTTAGTTATATAGAAATATTAGAAATGTTAGTTATATAGAAATGTTTTTTAGTTATAGAAATATTAGAAATGTTAGTTTTAGTTATAGAAATATTAGAAATTTTAGTTTTAGTTATAAAATTTAGAATTTGCATATATGAAATCACAATCCATCATTTAAAAATGTTACTTTACTTTTGCGGCATATAGTATTTGTTGTCGACGATGCCCGGCCCGCATCCTCGCCGTCGACCCGTTCGCGACGACGTCCTGCTTTAGAGGACCCATGTCCGGGACTGGGCTCCGCCGGGCTAGCACTGGGAGGTGCTACCTTCAGGGGCGCGACGCTTGGTGAGGAACCCGGCCCTGGGTCCCGTCGTCGACCCTCATCTCCTTTGGTGGCGTTTGCGTGGGCCATTTTCAGTGCGGAGGGAGCCAGCCCCGCCGGAGGTGGTAAGTCGCCATGTCAGGGAGGAGGACGAGCACGTCCATCGCTACATGGCTGCGATGGACGTCAGGTTCTCGAATACCTGGCAGGTTCTTTGGGGAGATCACCCGAGCTATGATCCAGTGATGGTTCCTTCACTTTGGTTGTCCACCGCCTAGATTACTCTCTAGTATTCGATCTTCATTAGCTAGCTAGCTAGCTAGTGATGTATTCGATATATAATATTCGAGATGATTTATTCAAGATTATATATATTATTCGAGACGATGTATTCGAGATTATGTCTATTATTCAAGACGACGTATTCGAGATTATATTCGATGATGCTTATTATGTACTATGATTGATTCAGTTTTTCCTTATTAATTGATTGCATCCATGCATTGTAATTTGAATATATTACTTTTGGATTAGTTAAACAAAACCTATGGCGGACAATACCGGCAGAGAGGGAGAAGAGGCCCTGTTCAATATCATACGCAATCCTCGCGGGCCAGATGATGATCAGAATGAAGAAGATTATGATGGCTCCGAATATCTAAACAACACCGGGGAGGGTGATATGATATTCGATCGCGATGACCGAATTGATGAAGTCATGAACTATGAACATGACGAAGAAAATGTTGATCTTGAAACAACAAAGACCGGCGAGGTATATATATTTATATAAGCAGGCATCTGGTGATCATCACATGTTTTAAATGACTTGAAGATATATTAACGAATCGATCTTTCTTCTTTCAGCCATCCGGATCGAGCAAATCTTCAGGCAACAGGAAACGAGGCCCGAACAAAAAGTTGAAGGAGGGCGTAAAGTACAATATCGAGGCCATCAAACCTAATGGCGAACCATTAGCGCCTAAGAAGATTGCGGACAAGTTCATTCGTCAGTGCGGAGTTCTTGTGAAGGACCAACTCCCGATCTCCCTTCAAGAATGGAGAGAGCCAGCAAAGCCACGTCCAGGAGTTACTTTTGTCGACGACAGACAAAAACTTCTGCTTTGGGAAACGCTCATGGAACATTTCACCCTACCAGATCATTTCACAGATGCAGATGTGGAGAAAGTCAAGGACGCTGCTCTTAGGAAGATGGCGGTTGCATTCAAAACCACAAGAATCGTGAATGGGCCAAGTACGTCAAGGGAGGAAGGAAGACTCCAGTATTCGAGGGAACACTAGAGAAGCAAAGTGCTCATTGGGACGATTTCGTGAAATTCAAGGATTCGGAATTATCTAAGGAACGGTCGAGAATAAACAAGGCCAATGCCGCAAAAAAGGATAAGTTCCATAAGCTGGGGCCAGGTGGCTATGCGGTGGGAATGCCTAAGTGGGATAAGTCTGAGAAAGAGATGGAGGATGCAGGTGTCACTCCAGAAACATTGAGCTGGCCCCCCAGGTGCAGGACTTGGTTCTATGCGCATGGGGGGAGTTGGACCCGAAGACAGGCAAAGTTTCGAAGAAGGCATGTCTGGACGGAGCCGAAGATAAGCTACTTGTTGCAATAGAAGAGGCTCGATCGGGGGTGTTCCAGCCCAACAGAGAGAACGACGAGCTTACGCGTGCCCTGGGAAATCCTGAACACCCGGGAAGAACACGAGGCATGGGCGCTATTCCGTGGTATGAGGGGTTTTCGGACTGGAACGCCGACTACAGAACCCGTGCGAGAAAGAAGATTGCGGAGGAGAAGAAGAGGAAGATGGAGGAGGAGCAGAGGAAGCTAGACTATGAACGCCTTCAAGGCCTAGAATCAGCGCACGCGGACTTGGCAGTCAAATTCCAGCGGCAGCAGGAGCAGATCGACTCACTTAGCCAGCAAAGGGGGTCTCAGCAGCTGCAGCAGCTAGCGGATGATCCAGCATTGGATAGCACCGTCCCATCCATGCCGAGAAGCAGCGTGGGTTCCGCCCCGGGCGACGCATTGCTGGATAGCTACCCAGTGGATGACATCATGGAGAACACTAACTGCGAGCTACACTTCAAAATGAAGAACATATCCATGAAGGTGGCGGACGCCCTTGCTTTTACAAATCCCCCCGAGGCAACCTTCCATTGCAACCCGATTCCAGCGGGCTATGCTCGTGTCTTGGTTGATGAGGTGGTGGACCAATATTCGGGGCTAGAGCTTGACATTCCTGGAGGTGACGATGAGCACACACTGGGAGAGGCCAACCATCGTATCATCCTATGGAGAAAGGATTGCATCATCTTTCGAAGGCCACCGACACCGCGTCATCCGACTCCTCGTCGAAGTCCGCCACCGAGTCAGCAGACTCCCGCTCCTCCAAGTCCACCAACGCGTCAGGCCACTCCTCCTCCAAGTCCGGCACAGCTTCAGGCCACTCCTCCTCCTCCAAGTCCGGCAAAGCGTCAGGCCACTCCTCCTCCAAGTCCGGCACAGCTTCAGGCCACTCCTCCTCCAAGTCCGGCACAGCTTCAGGCCACTCCTCCTCCTCCAACTCAGCCACGTCAGCCGTCTTCGCCGCCTCAGCAATCACGGAAGAGAGCCGCCTCAGCTATGGTGTGTAGCGGTAAAAGTCGAGGTAGTACTGGAGGTATAGGCGGAGGCAAGCGATTTCAATATGGTCCAAGCCTCGCGCCTCTTCCACAGAGGCCTTACGACAAGTCTGAGGAGGAAAACGTAGCCATATCGAAGGCCGAGGTGGAATCCCATTTTGCACCGAAACCGCCACCGCCGCCAAGGGAGAAAGTGCCTAAGGAAAAGATTGACCACTTCATTCGTATGGATAGAGCACCAGCTCCCAAGCCTGTTGACACAGACTATGAGCTCCACATCAAGAAGTTAAATCGAGCACGTCTACAGAAAGAGGCGAGCTCGAGCTCGAGAAAATCAGCTGTCAAAAGGAGCAGTAAAACCGTTCCCCAGCTGGGAGAATAGGCTGCGCAATCAATCGCCCCGCTTGTTGTGCCAACAACACATGAGAGTAGGCGCGCCCAATATTATTGTGGGTAAACCATTAACGTTCCCGGGCTGGGCGATGTTGTAATAACTGAGGAGCATATTGAGCAGGCTGAAACGCTCATGATCACTCCTCGATATCGAGCCCATGTCTCCAACTAGAGAGGAGGAAATAAAACGGAAATATGTCTGGGGCCAACCTTTGGTCGAGCCAGACGAGGTCAAGAAGCTCCCAACGAGAATGTATGAATTGCATCAATGGTACATGGACATTACCAAGATTTCCAATCGAGAGTCCCTCATGGTGAATGTCAAGAAGGATCGTTACTACCATGAGAAAGCTATGACCGTTGAGTATTCAGAACTATTTCAGCTATACAATCAAGACGTAGTCGACAAATCTATCGTCAGTTGCTATTGTCTGTAAGGGATTTCTTTCTGTAATTTAAGTCTCAAGCTAGCTGTAGCGATCATTTTGATCAATCATTACCTGTAATTATCCTCACTATATTCTTTTCTGTGGTATTATGCAGGATGAAGATTTATGAAATGAAAAAAGGTGGACGCTATGGCATTGGGTTCGTTGACCCAAATACCATTAATGAATACACATGGAAATTAGATCCATATTACGAAAAAAGTGTAGAGGAAAGCATGCTAGAGTTCTTCAAGCGCCTCAAATACAATGAAGATATACTACTTCCTTACAACTTCGAGTGAGTCACACTGTCTTGTACTACAAATTCTGTTTTTGCCTACTAGCTAGCTACATGTTTTTGCTTACATATGCCCGCTTAATTAATACATGCAAACGTGTGTGCATGCAGATTTCACTGGATCTTGTTAATCATTAAAGTTGATGAAGGAACAGTTGAAGTACTAGACTCACTACTTAAGAAAGCAAGTGACTACACCATCGTGAAGGGGATAGTCAACAGGTAATTTCAATCATTATTAACTATATCTCGGCCTATTTAATTAGTTCGTCATTTCCTGATAACAACTATTTAATAACCCATTTATTCATTTTCTTTGTCGGCGGGCAGGGCTTGGGCAAAGTTCATCAGGGCCACTGCAGGCCCATGGAAACAAAATCTGAAATGGTATCGACCCCACGTAAGTAATTAAGTAGTACTAGTTAGCTGCCATCTCTTTAATTATAATGTTTGATTAATTATTATCTGATCAAATTCCATTCTCGTAAAGGCCCTAAAGCAGGCGCCGGGGAATAATCTGTGTGCATACTACGTTTGCGAGAACATCCGCATGATGGCTTCTGAAATGAGCAGATCTCAAAGACAGGAGTGGGTACGTTTGTCAGAACACTATTCAAAATTTTTACACCATTATCGATATCTAGTCACACAACTAATACACATGCATATTGATCTCCTTCTTAACAGTTCAAAGAGGGGTGGGAGAAGCTCCTACCAGAGGACCGCATAGAAGCAATTCAAGAGGAAATAGCGGGATTTTTGCTCGACCAGGTCATAGATCCCAAAGGAGAATACTATTACCCGCTACCGCCCCCATGAACCACATCCAATTGTTATCGTGCTCCGAAGGCACCAATTAGGCTAATGCCACTGGCTCCGAAGGCACCAATTAGGAGAAATTGTAGATAGCTAGCTAATTGTATGTATATACATGTGTGTATATATGTGTGAATTAATTAATGGTGGTTGTGAGACATTCGATGATATATATATATATATGGTATGATCGGTTCTACTAGAGATTCTATTTATATATATGCATAACGTGTACAATATGTAGTATCGTAAAATACCAGCAAACGAAAGAGAATTAAATGGAAAACACAAAAGTAAATGAAAAAGAAATCATAAACCCAACCCCCCAACCTTTTAATACCGGTTGGTGTCACCAACCGGTAATAAAGGGCTCCCTGCCCCTGAAGCTGGCTTGTGCCACGTGGTTGCCCTTTAGCACCGGTTCATGCTGAACCGGTACTAAAGGGGGGGGGACCTTTAGTGCCCACACTTTAGTGCCGGTTACCGAACCGGCAGTAAAGGGCCTTACGAGCCGGTGCTATTGCCCGGTTGTGCACTAGTGTTGAGAGAGACCATCTTCATCCTACGCCTCCTACGGATTGATAAACCTTAGGTCATCCACTTGAGGTAAATTTGCTACTGTCCTACAAACCTCTGCACTTAGAGGCCCAACAACGTCTACAAGAAGAAGGTTGTGTAGTAGACATCAAGCTCTTTTCTGGCACCGTTGCGGGGGAGGTGAGTGCTTGAAGGTATATCTTTAGATCTTGCAATCGAGTCTTTTAGTTTCTTATTTTATCACTAGTTTAGTTTCTAAAAGAAAATTACAAAAAAAATGGAATTAAGTTTGTCTCATACGCTTCATCTTTTTAATATCTTTCGTGAGTATGATGGAAAGGAAAATTGTGCCAAGGTGTTAGGAGAAGAATGCATTAGAATGTTTGTCACTAAATATTTGAATGATGAGCATGATTGCAATGTTGTTAGTATGAATTCCTTGATTATCTATGATGCCAATGATATGCAAAGCCACAAGCTTGGGGAAGCTATGTTTGATGAAGATGATATTTTTTGTCCCCCAAGTTTTGATGAGCAAATTTATTATGATGAAAGCATGCCTCGTATCTATGATGATTATTGTGATGACACGTATGCTTTACAGAACAATGATAACCATGAAACTTGTCATCTTGATCTTAATTTTCAATCACATGATAGTTATTTTGTTGAGTTTGCTCCCACTATTATTCATGAGAAGAAATTTGCTTATGTGGAGAGTAATAAAAATTATATGCTTGTAGATCATGAAAAGAATGTTTTGGGTGCTGGTTATATTGTTGAATTCATTCATGATGCTACTGAAAATTATTATGAGGGAGGAACATTTGCTTGTAGGGCTTGCAATAATATCAAGTTTCCTCTATGTGTTGAAAATCTTAAAGTTATGCTTGTTTTGCCTCCCTGTGCTAGTTAATTATTGCTCCCATAAATTGTTTGCTCACAAAATCCCTATGCATAGGAAGTGGGTTAGACTTAAATGTGCTAGTCATATTCTTCATGATGCTCACTTTATGTTACAATTCTTATCTTCTATACGAGCATCATTGAAATCATCATGCCTAGCTAGGGGCGTTAAATGATAGGGCTTGTTTTTTTTTTGAAACTCGACAGTAGGGGGAAAACCCCAACTGTTTTTTCATATATCTATATAAATGGGATGTTTACATAGACATATCGGCGTTAAACAATAGCGCTTGTTGGGAGGCAACCCAACTTTATTTTTATTTTTTTGCTTTTTGTTCCTTTTTAGTAATAAATTAATCATCTAGCCTCTTTTTAGATGTGGTTTTATGTGTTTAATTAGTGTTTGTGCCAAGTAGAACCTTTGGGAAGACTTGGGGAAAGTCTTTGCGATCATGCTGTAAAAAACAGAAACTTTAGCGCTCACGAAAATTGCTGCCAGTTAATTATTTTTGCAGATGATTAATAGATAAATTCCTTACGTCCAGCAATTTATTTGATAATTTTATGAGTTCCAGAATTATACGTTTGATTCAGATTACTACAGACTATTCTGTTTTTGACAGATTCTGTTTTCTATGTGTTGTTTGCTTATTTTGATGAACCTATGAGTAGTACCAGAGGGTATGAACCATCGGGAAGTTGGAATATAGTAGATATTACACCAATATGAATTTAGAATGAGTTCATTATAGTAACTTATGATGGTGATTTGCTTTGTTATACTAACGGAGCTTACGAGTTTTCTGTTAAGTTTTGTCTTGTGAAGTTTTCAAGTTTTGGGTAAAGATTCGATGGACTATGGAATAAGGAGTGGAAAGAGCCTAAGCTTGGGGATTCCCAAGGCACCCCAAGGTAATATTCAAGGACAACCAAGAGCCTAAGCTTGGGTATGCCCCGGAAGGCATCCCCTCTTTCGTCTTCGTTCATCGGTAACTTTACTTGGAGGTATATTTTTATTCACCACATGATATGTGTTTTTCTTGGAGCGTCAATTTATTTTGTTAGGATTTTCTTGATGTTATTTAGAACAATGTTTTTAATCTTTTATTTCAATAAAAGTGGCATTGATAGCCTTTACTATGCCTATTTTACAAGTCTTCATGTTACTGTTTGAAAACAGAAAGTTTACCGCTGTTGCCATAATTCCCTAGAAAAGTAAGAATTTGATAAAATATTGAAACCTATTGCATATTAAGCTCTGATAAATTTACTACAGTGGGAATTTTCTTTCATAATTTTTGAAGCTAGGAAGTATGGATCGTGCTGCACTCTTTATAGATTGTCCTGTTTAGGAAGATTGCTGTTATGTTTGCATTGTTTGCATATGTTTGCTTCTTTAATGATTCTATTTGAGGATAGGACTATTAAATATGTAGAGGCATTTAGTATGCAATGGTGAATAATAATTTTAGCGATTTTCTACAGTAGAGTATGATAAGGTTTTTGCAATGGTTTATACTAACTTATCTCACGAGTCCTTGTTGAGTTTTGTGTGGATGAAGCTTTTGAGATTTACGGAGACCGTGATATGAGAGGAATTAAGGAGACACAAAATCTCAAGCTTGGGAATGCCCAAGGAATCCCAAGATAATATTTCAAGAAAGTCTCAAGCGTCTAAGCTTGGGGATGCCCCGGTTGGCATCCCACCTTTCATCTTCAACAACTATTGGTTAGTATCGGTTGATCCTAAGTTTTTGCTTCGTCACATGATGTTTGCTATTCTTAGATGTTATTTTATTTAGTTTTGCTTGATGCTTGAATAAAATACCAAGATCTGGAATTATTAAATATTAGAGAGTCTTCACATGGTTGCATAATTACTCGACTACTCATTGATCTTCACTTATATCTTTTGGAGTAGTTTGTCATTTGCTCTAGTGCTTCACTTATATCTTTTAGAGCACGGTGGTGGTTTTATTTTATAGAAATATATGAACTCTCATGCTTCACTTATATTATTTTGAGAGTCCTTTAGAACAGCATGGTAGTTTGCTTTGGTTATGAAACTAGTCCTAATATGATGGGCATCAAAGAGGGATATAATAAAAACTTTCATATAGAGTGCATTGAATACTAAGAGAAGTTTGATACTTGATGATTGTTTTGAGATATGGAGATAGTGATATCAAAGTTCTGCTAGTTGAGTAGTTGTGAATTTGAGGGATACTTGTGTTGAAGTTTGCAAGTCCCGTAGCATGCACGTACGGTAAACGTTGTGTAACATATTTGAAACATGAGGTGTTATTTGATTGTCTTCCTTATGAGTGGCGGTCGGGGACGAGTGATGGTCTTTTCCTACCAATCTATCCCCCCTAGGAGCATGGGCGTAGTACTTTGTTTTTGATGACTTGTAGATTTTTGCAATAAGTATGTGAGTTCTTTATGACTAATGTTGAGTTCATGGGTTATACGCACTCTTACCCTTCCATCATTGCTAGCCTCTTCGGTACCGTGCATTGCCCTTTCTCACATTGAGAGTTGGTGCAAACTTCACCGGTGCATCCAAACCCCGTGATACGATACGCTCTGTCACACATAAACCTCCTTATATCTTCCTCAAAATAGCCACCATGCCTACCTATTATGGCATTTCCATAGCCATTCTGAGATATATTGCCATGCAACTTTCCATTGTTCCATTTATTATGACACGTATCATCATTGTCATATTGCTTTGCATGATCATGTAGTTGACATCGTATTTGTGGCAAAGCCACCGTTCATAATTTTTCATACATGTCACTCTTGATTCATCGCAATCCCGGTACACCGCCGGAGGCATTCATATAGAGTCATATCTTGTTCTAGTATCGAGTTGTAATATTTGAGTTGTAAACAAATAGAAGTGTGATGATCATCATTAATAGAGCATTGTCCCACAAAAAAGGAGAAAGGCCAAATAAAAAAAGGTGAAGGCCCAAAAAAAAGATAAAGTCCAAATAAAAAAAGGAAGGCCCAAAAAATAATAAAAAATAAAATATAAAATAAAAAGGGGCAATGCTATTATCCTTTTTCCACACTTGTGCTTCAAAGTAGCACCATGATCTTTATGATAGAGAGTCTCTTGTTTTGTCATTTTCATATACTAGTGGGAATTTTTCATTATAGAACTTGGCTTGTATATTCCAACAATGGGCCTTCTCAAGTGCCCTAAGTCTTCGTGAGCAAACAAGTTGGATGCACACCCACTTAGTTCTTTTGTTGAGCTTTCATACACTTATAGCTATAGTGCATCCGTTGCATGGCAATCCCTACTCCTTGCATTCACATCAATTGATGGGAATCTCCCTAGCGCATTGATTAGCCGCGTCTATGTGAGACTTTCTCCTTTTTGTCTTCTCCACATAACCCCCTCATAATATTCTATTCCACCCATAGTGCTATATCCATGGCTCACGCTCATGTATCGCGTGAAAGTTGAAAAAAGTTTGAGATTACTAAAGTGTGAAACACTTGCTTGGCCTGTCATCGGGGTTGTGCACGATGAGAGCATTCTTGTGTGACGAAAATGGAGCGTGACCAAACTATATGATTTTGTAGGGATGAACTTTCTTTGGCCATGTTTTTTTGAGATGACATGATTGCTTAGTTAGTATGCTTGAAGTATTATTATTTTTATGTCAATATTACACTTTTGTATTGAATCTTATGGATCTGAAAATTCATGCCAAAATGAAGAGAATTACTTAGAGAAATATGTTAGGTAGTATTCCACATCAAAAATTCTGTTTTTATCATTTACCTACTCAACGACGAGCAGGAATTAAGCTTGGGGATGCTGATACGTCTCCAACGTATCTATAATTTTCGATTGTTCCATGCTATTATATTATCTGTTTTGGATGTTTATGGGATTTATTAAACACTATTATGTTATTTTTGGGACTAACCTATTGACCCAGAGCCCAGTGCCAGTTCCTGTTTTTCCCTTGTTTCAGTGTTTCAAATAAAAGGAATATCAAACAGAGTCGAAACAGAATGAAACCTTCTGGAGAAGTTATTTTTGGAAGAAAAGAAACCTGATAGACTTGGAGTGCACGTCAGGAAAGAAACGAGGGAGCCACGAGGTAGGGGGCGCGCCCACCCCCCTAGGGCGCGCCCTCCACCCTCGTGGGCCCCTCGTGGCTCAACCAACGTATTTCTTCCGCCTATATATATCCATATACCCTAAAACAATCGGGGTGCACAATAGATCGGGAGTTCCGCCGCCAGAAGCCTCCGTAGCCACCTAAAACCAATCTAGACCCGTTCTGGCACCCTGCCGGAGGGGGAATCCCTCTCTGGTGGCCATCTTGATCATCCCGGTGCTCTCCATGACGAGGAGGGAGTAGTTCCCCCTCGGGGCTGAGGGTTTGTACCAGTAGCTATGTGTTCGATCTTTGTCTCTCTCGTGTTCTTGAGGTGGTACGATCTTGATGTATCACGAGCTTTGCTATCATAGTTGGATTTTATGATGTTTGTCCCCCTCTACTCTCTTGTAATGAATTGAGTTTTCCCTTTGAAGTTATCTTGTCGGATTGAGTGGGATACCCGTGGTGACAATGGGGTATTCTATTGATCCACTTGATGTATGTTTTGGTGATCAACTTGCGGGTTCCGCCCATGAACCTATGCATAGGGGTTGGCACACGTTTTCGTCTCGACTCTCCGGTTGAATCTTTGGTGCACTCTTTGAAGTACTTTGTGTTGGGTTGAATAGATGAATCTGAGATTGTGTGATGCATATCGTATAATCATACCCATGGATACTTGAGGTGACATTGGAGTATCTAGGTGACATTAGGGTTTTGATTGATTTGTGTCTTAAGGTGTTATTCTAGTACGAACTCTAGGGCTGTTTGTTACCCTTATAGGAATAGCCCAACAGATTGATTGGAAAGAATAACTTTCAGGTGGTTTCGTACCCTACCATAATCTCTTCGTTTGTTCTCCGCTATTAGTGGCTTTGGAGTGACTCTTTGTTGCATGTTGAGGGATAGTTATATGATCCAATTATGTTATTATTGTTGAGGGAACTTGCACTAGTGAAAGTATGAACCCTAGGCCTTGTTTCAACACATTGCAATACCGTTTACGCTCACTTTTATCATTAGTTACCTTGCTGTTTTTATATTTTCAGATTACAAAAACCTATATTTGCTATCCATATACCACTTGTATCACCATCTCTTCGCCGAACTAGTGCACCTATACAATTTACCATTGTATTGGGTGTGTTGGGGACACAAGAGACTCTTTGTTATTTGGTTGCAGGGTTTCTTGAGAGAGACCATCTTCATCCTACGCCTCCTACGGATTGATAAACCTTAGGTCATCCACTTGAGGGAAATTTGTTACTGTCCTACAAACCTCTGCACTTGGAGGCCCAACAACGTCTACAAGAAGTAGGTTCTATAGTAGACATTAGAGGCCACCAAGCTCATGGCTAGGCGAGTGATTTGCATATCATTCCCCAGAAGGAAGGTGAAAACCTGCGCAAGTACATACATAGGCTCAGCCGAGTGCAATACAACATCCCAGATGTTCATCCTGTCGCCGTGATTAGCGCATTCCACCAGAATGTGCGTAACCGCGAGATGCGTGAAGAGCTGGCAATGAACAAGGTCAAGGACGTGGCCGGACTTTATGTTCTGGCCAATAGATGCGCCTGGGCTGAAGAGGGAAGGAAGTACCCCGATGAAGACGCAGGTGCGGAAACCGACTCTACAGACGAAGACACCGCCGCCCCGACAAAGAAGGGCCGATGTCGCAACAGGAAACACAAGGAAAAGACTATGCTTTGCCGTCGAGGGATCCGGCGACACCAGCGCTGCCAAGAAGGCCAAGGCAGACGACCCCGGCAAGGAGATTGCCGGGTCCGCCGCCTGCCGGGCCTTGGCAGCCGCCGATAAGCCAAGAGGCTCCGACAAGCAATATTGCAAGATCAACCGCATCAAGGGCCACGATCTCCAGAACTGCCGACAGGTCGAACTGCTTGCCGAAAAACAAAAGGCCGAGTATGAGAGGCAGGACAAGGAGAAGTGTTAGGATGGTGCCGAAGGATCCGGCATGAAGCGTGGCGGGCATGGAGGCTGCCGCGGGAAGGATAACCAGCGAGAGAGGTCCGTTCGGGGCTGCGACAAGAAGCAGGAAGACGATGATCATGACGAGGATGACGAGTTCGACGAGCAAGAGTTTCAGAAGGCTACGGAGGCCATGTGCGTCGATGGTGGAGCCTCGCTGCAGACTTCTCACCACCTGCTCAAGCTGTGGGCGCGTGAGATTACAGCAGCAAAGCCATCGTTCGACGCTCAAAAGCCACTGAAGTGGTCTAGCACGCCCCTCATCTTTAACACTAAGGACCACCCTGACCGCACAACTGTGGTCGTGTGTTTGCCATTGTTGGTCTCGCTAATGATACGCAACCTCAAGGTGAACAAGATGCTGGTTGATAGCGGGGCCGACCTGAACTTGATCTCGCCCGTCGTGATCAAAAGGCTGCAAATTCCCGATGGAGACCTCGAGGAAACGGGTACGTTTCAAGGGGTCAACCCGGGGAGGAGCCGGCCGAAGGGAAAAGTCACATTGCCCGTGACGTTTGGAGGTGAGTTGAACTACATGACGGAAAGGATCGTCTTCAATGTGGCCGAGATCCCCTTGCCCTACAACGGGATCCTCGGCTGCCCGGCACTAGACAAGTTCATGGCGGCATCGCACTACTCCTACAACATGCTGAAGATGCTTGGGGCTGATGACCATCATCACCATCCCCTCCGACAAGAAGGACGTGCTGATCTGCACTGACCAACTCTACTGAGAAGCAGTTGCAGCAGCTGCCGCCAAGGCACTTGCTCCTGTCGTTGAAGCCCTGGGAGGAAAGAAGAAGACCGGTGATACGTCTACAACGCATCTACTTTTCCAAACACTTTTGCCCTTATTTTGGACTCTAACTTGCATGATTTGAATGGAACTAACCCGGACTGACGCTGTTTTCAGTAGAATTACCATGGTGTTATTTATGTGTAGGAGCAAACATTCTCGGAATGACCTGAAACTTCACGGAGACACTTTTCAAAAAATAAGAAAAATACCTGCCAAAGATGAAGGCCAGGGGGCCCACCGTCTTGCCACGAGGGTGGGGGGCGCGCCCCCTGCCTCGTGGCCCCCCTGTTGCGTCTCCGACTCCAACTCCACCTCCATATATTGAGTTTCGATGAGAAAAAATTCAGAGAGAAGAAATCATCGCGTTTTATGATACGGAGCCGCCGCCAATCCCTAAAACCTCTCGGGAGGGCTGATCTGGAGTCCGTTCGGCGCTCCGGAGAGGGGAATCCGTCGCCATCGTCATCATCAACCATCCTCCATCACCAATTTCATGATGCTCACCGCCATGCGTGAGTAATTCCAACGTAGGCTTGCTGGACGGTGATGGGTTGGATGGGATCTATCATGTAATCGAGTTAGTTTTGTTAGGGTTTGATCCCTAGTGTCCACTATGTTCTGAGATTGATGTTGCTATGACTTTGCTATGCTTAATGCTTGTCACTACGGCACGAGTGCCATGATTTCAGCTCTGAACCTATTATGTTTTCATCAATATATGAGTGTTCTTGATCCTATCTTGCAAGTCTATAGTCATCTATTATGTGTTATGATCCGTTAACCCCGAAGTGACAATAATCAGGATACTTACCGGTGATGACCGTAGTTTGAGGAGTTCATGTATTCACTATGTGTTAATGCTTTGTTTGTTGGAAATATGCCCTAGAGGCAATAATAAAAGCATTATTATTATATTTCCTTGTTCATGATAATTGTCTTTATTCATGCTATAATTGTGTTATCCGGAAATCGTAATACATGTGTGAATAACAGACACCAACATGTCCCTAGTAAGCCTCTAGTTGACTAGCTCGTTGATCAACAGATAGTCATGGTTTCCTGACTATGGACATTGGATGTCATTGATAACGAGATCACATCATTAGGAGAATGATGTGATGGACAAGACCCAATCCTAAAACATAGCACAAGATCGTATAGTTTGTTTGCTAGAGTTTTCCAATGTCAAGTATCTTTTCCTTAGACCATGAGATCTTGTAACTCCCGGATACCGTAGGAGTGCTTTGGGTATACCAAAGCTCACAACATAACTGGGTGACTATAAAGGTAGACTACGGGTATCTCCGAAAGTGTCTGTTGGGTTGACATGGATCAAGACTGGGATTTGTCACTCCGTATGACGGCGAGGTATCACTGGGCCCACTCGGTAATGCATCATCATAATGAGCTCAAAGTGACCAAGTGTCTGGTCACGGGATCATGCATTACGGTACGAGTAAAGTGACTTGCCGGTAACAAGATTGAACGAGGTATTGGGATACCAACGATCGAATCTCGGGCAAGTAACATATCGATTGACAAAGGGAATTGCATACGGGGTTGATTGAATCCTCGACATCGTGGTTCCAAGAATGGGAGGGAGCCAACATGGGTATCCATATCCCGCTGTTGGTTATTGGCCGGAGAGTCATCTCGGTCATGTCTGGATGTCTCCCGAACCCGTAGGGTCTACACACTTAAGGTTCGGTTCGCTAGGGTTGTGAAGATATGTATATGCAGTAACCCGAATGTTGTTTGGAGTCCCTGATGAGATCCCGGACGTCACGAGGAGTTCCGGAATGGTCCGGAGGTAAAGAATTATATATAGGAAGTGCTGTTTCGGCCATCGGGACAAGTTTCGGGGTCACCGGTATGTACCGGGACCACCGGAAGGGTCCTGGGGGGTCCACCGGGTGGGGCCACCTATCCCGGGGGGCCCCATGGGCTGAAGTGGGAGGGACCCAGCCCAAAGTGCGCTGGGGCCGCCACCCCCAAGGGCCCATGCGCCCTAGGGTTGGGGGAAAACCCTAGAGGGGGCGCCCCCTTGCTTGGGGGCAAGCCCCCCACCCTTGGGCCGCCGCCCCCCCTAGTAGATTCCATCTACTAGGGCCGCGCCCCCCCCCTTTGGCACCCCTATATATAGTGAGGGAGAGGAGGGACTTCATACCCCAGCCCCTGGCGCCTCCCCCTCTCCCCGTTACGTCTCTCCCTCGTAGTATAGGCGAAGCCCTGCTACTGTGACGCCCTGCATCCACCACCACGCCGTCGTGCTGCTGGATTTTCATCAACCTCTCCTCCCCCCTTGCTGGATCAAGAAGGAGGAGACGTCTGCCGTCCCGTACGTGTGTTGAACGCGGAGGTGCCGTCCGTTCGGCGCTTGGTCATCGGTGATTTGGATCACGTCGAGTTCGACTACATCATCACCGTTCTTTTGAACGCTTCCGTGCGCGATCTACAAAGGTATGTAGATGCATCCAATGACTCGTTGCTAGATGAACTCCTAGATGATCTTGGTGAAACGAGTACGAAATTTTTTGTTTTTTGTAACGTTCCCCAACAGTGGTATCAGAGCCAGGTTTATGCGTAGTTCTTCTTGCGCGAGTAGAACACAATTAGTTGTGGGCGTGGATTTGTCAACTTTCTTGCCGTTACTAGTCTTTTCTTGCTTCAGCGGTATTGTGGGATGAAGCGGCCCGGACCAACCTTACACATACGCTTACGTGAGACCGGTTCCACCGACTAACATGCACTAGTTGCATAAGGTGGCTGGCGGGTGTCTGTCTCTCCCACTTTAGTTGGAGCGGATTCGATGAACAGGGTCCTTATGAAGGGTAAATAGAAGTTGACAAATCACGTTGTGGCTTTAACGTAGGTAAGAAGACGTTCTTGCTAGAACCCTAATTCAGCCACGTAAAACTTGCAACAACAATTAGAGGACGTCTAACTTGTTTTTGCAGCAAGTGGTTTGTGATATGATATGGCCAAAGTTGTGATGAATGATGAATGATCTATATGTGATGTATGAGATGTTCATGCTATTGTAATAGGAATCACGACTTGCATGTCGATGAGTATGACAACCGGCAGGAGCCATAGGAGTTGTCTTTATTCTTTTATATGACCTGCGTGTCATCGAGAAACGCCATGTAAATTACTTTACTTTATTGCTAAACGCGTTAGCCATAGTAGTAGAAGTAATAGTTGGCGAGCAACTTCATGGAGACATGATGATGGAGATCATGGTGTCAAGCCGGTGACAAGATGATCATGGAGCCCCAAGATGGAGATCAAAGGAGCTATGTGATATTGGCCATATTAGGTCACGTTAATTATTTGATTACATGTGATGTTTATCATGTTTTGCATCTTGTTTACTTAGAACGACGGTAGTAAATAAGATGATCCCTCATAACAATTTCAAGAAGTGTTCTCCCCTAACTGTGCACCGTTCCTAAAGTTCGTCGTTTCTAAGCACGCCGTGATGATCAGGTGTGATGGATCCTTACGTTCACATACAACGGGTGTTGACGAGCCTAGCATGTACAGACATGGCCTCGGAACACATGCAAAACACTTAGGGTTAACTTGATGAGCCTAGCATGTACACACATGGCGTCGGAACACAGAAGACCGAAAGGTCGAGCATGAGTCGTATAGAAGATACGATCAACATGAAGATGTTCACCGATGTTGACTAGTCCGTCTCACGTGATGATCGGACACGGCCTAGTCAACTCGGATCATGTAATACTTAGATGACTAGAGGGATGTCTAATCTAAGTGGGAGTTCATTAATTTGATTAGATGAACTTAATTATCATGAACTTAGTCTAAAATCTTTGCAATATGTCTTGTAGATCAAATGGCCAAGTAGTCCTCAACTTCAACGCGTTCCTAGAGAAAACAAAGCTGAAAGATGATGGCAGCAACTATACGGACTGGGTCCGGAACCTGAGGATCATCCTCATAGCTGCCAAGAAAGATTATGTCCTACAAGCACCGCTAGGTGATCCACCCATCCCACAGAACCAAGACGTTATGAACGCTTGGCAGACACGTGTTGACGACTACTCCCTCGTTCAGTGCGGCATGCTTTACAGCTTAGAGCCGGGGCTCCAAAAATGTTTTGAGAGACATGGAGCATATGAGATGTTCGAAGAGCTGAAAATGGTTTTTCAAGCTCATGCCCGGATCGAGAGATATGAAGTCTCCGATAAGTTCTTCAGCTGTAAGATGGAGGAAAATAGTTCTGTCAGTGAGCACATACTCACTATGTCTGGGTTACATAACCGCTTGTCTTAGCTGGGAGTTAATCTCCCGGATGATGCGGTCGTTGACAGAATCCTCCAGTCGTTTCCACCAAGCTACAAGAGCTTTGTGATGAACTTCAACATGCAGGGGATGCAAAAGACCATTCCTGAGTTTTTCTCAATGCTGAAATCAGCGGAGGTAGAAGTCAAGAAGGAACATCAAGTGTTGATGGTCAATAAAACCACTAAGTTCAAGAAAGGCAAGGGCAAAAAGAACTTCAAGAAGGACGGCAAGGAAGTTGCCGCGCCCGGCAAGCAAGCTGCCGGGAAGAAGCCAAAGAATGGACCCAAGCCTGAGACGGAGTGCTTTTATTGCAAAGGGAAGGGTCACTGGAAATGGAACTGCCCCAAATACTTAGCGGACAAGAAGGCCGGCAACACCAAAGGTATATTTGATATACATGTAATTGATGTGTACCTTACTAGTACTCGTAGTGACTCCTGGGTATTTGATACCGGTGCCATTGCTCATATTTGTAACTCACAGCAGGAGCTGCGGAATAAACGGAGCCTGGCAAAGGACAAGGTGACGATGCGCGTCGGGAATGGTTCCAAGGTTGATGTGATCGCCGTCGGCATGCTGCCTCTGCATTTACCTACGGGATTAATTTTAAACCACAATAACTGTTATTTAGTGCAAGCTTTGAGCATGAACATTGTATCGGGATCTCGTTTAATTCGAGATGGCTACTCATTTAAATCTGAGAATAATGGTTGTTCCATTTATATGAGAGATATGTTTTATGGTCATGCTCCTATGGTAAATGGTTTATTCATAATGAATCTCGGGCGTATTACTACACATGTTCATAATGTGACTACCAAAAGATGTAAGGTTGATAATGATAGTCCCACATACTTGTGGCACTGCCGCCTTGGTCACATAGGTGTCAAACGCATGAAGAAGCTCCATGCAGATGGACTTTTAGAGTCTCTTGATTATGAATCATTTGACACGTGCGAACCATGCCTCATGGGTAAGATGACCAAGACTCCGTTCTCAGGAACAATGGAGCGAGCAACCAACTTATTGGAAATCATACATACTGATGTGTGCGGTCCAATGAGTGTTGAGGCTCGCGGTGGCTATCGTTATGTTCTCACGCTCACTGATGATTTAAGTAGATATGGGTATATCTACTTAATGAAACACAAGTCTGAAACCTTTGAAAAGTTCAAGGAATTTCAGAGTGAGGTTGAGAATCAACATGACAGGAAAATCAAGTTTCTACGATCAGATCGTGGAGGAGAATACTTGAGTCACGAATTTGGCACACACTTAAGAAAATGTGGAATAGTTTCACAACTCACGCTGCCTGGAACACCTCAGCGTAATGGTGTGTCCGAACGTCGTAATCGCACTCTATTAGATATGGTGCGATCTATGATGTCTATTACCGATTTACTGCTATCTTTTTGGGGCTATGCTTTAGAGACTGCCGCATTCACTTTAAATAGGGCTCCGTCGAAATCCGTTGAGACGACACCGTATGAATTATGGTTTGGGAAGAAGCCTAAGCTGTCGTTTCTAAAAGTTTGGGGATGCAATGCTTATGTCAAGAAACTTCAACCTGAAAAGCTCGAACCCAAGTCGGAAAAATGCGTCTTCATAGGATACCCAAAAGAAACTATTGGGTACATCTTCTACATCAGATCCGAAGGCAAGATCTTTGTTGCCAAGAATGGGTCCTTTCTAGAGAAAGAGTTTCTCTCGAAAGAAGTGAGTGGGAGGAAAGTAGAGCTTGATGAAGTATTATCTCTTGAACCGGTAAATGGCGCAACTCAAGAAAATGTTCCTGAGGTGCCTGCACCGACTAGAGAGGAAGTTAATGATAATGATCAAGATACTTCTGATCAAGCTCCTGCTGAAATTCGAAGGTCCACAAGGACATGTTCCGTGCCAGAGTGGTACGGCAACCCTGTCTTGGAAATCATGTTGTTAGACAACGGTGAACCTTCGAACTATGAAGAAGCGATGGCGGGCCCGGATTCCGACAAATGGCTAGAAGCCATGAAATCCGAGATAGGATCCATGTATGAAAACGAAGTATGGACTTTGACTGACTTGCCCGTTGAACGGCGAGCCATAGAAAATAAATGGATCTTTAAGAAGAAGACAGACGCGGATGGTAATGTGACCATCTATAAAGCTCGGCTTGTCGCTAAGGGTTATCGACAAGTTCAAGGGGTTGACTACGATGAGATTTTCTCACCGGTAGCGAAGCTGAAGTCCGTCCGAATCATGTTAGCAATTGCCGCATTCTACGATTATGAGATATGGCAAATGGACGTCAAAACGGCATTCCTTAATGGTTTCCTTAAGGAAGAATTGTATATGATACAGCCGGAAGGTTTTGTCGATCCTAAGAATGCTAACAAGGTGTGCAAGCTCCAACGCTCGATTTATGGGCTGGTGCAAGCATCTCGGAGTTGGAACATTCGCTTTGATGAGATGATCAAAGCGTTTGGGTTTACACAGACTTATGGAGAAGCCTGTGTTTACAAGAAAGTGAGTGGGAGCTCTGTAGCATTTCTCATATTATATGTAGATGACATACTTTTGATGGGAAATGATATAGAACTCTTGGACAGCATCAAGGCCTACTTGAATAAAAGTTTTTCAATGAAGGACCTTGGAGAAGCTGCTTATATATTAGGCATCAAGATCTATAGAGATAGATCGAGACGCCTCATAGGTCTTTCACAAAGCACATACCTTGATAAGATATTGAAGAAGTTCAATATGGATCAGTCTAAGAAGAGGTTCTTGCCTGTGTTGCAAGGTATGAAATTGAGCTCAGCTCAATGTCCGACCACGGCAGAAGAAATAGAAGAGATGAGAGTCATCCCCTATGCCTCAGCCATAGGCTCTATTATGTATGCCATGCTGTGTACCAGACCTGATGTAAACCTTGCCGTAAGTTTGGTAGGAAGGTACGAAAGTAATCCCGGCAAGGAACACTGGACAGCGGTCAAGAATATCCTGAAGTACCTGAAAAGGACTAAGGAAATGTTTCTCGTTTATGGAGGTAACGAAGCTCTCGTCGTAAAGGGTTACGTCGACACAAGCTTCGACACAGATCTGGATGACTCTAAGTCACAAACCGGATACGTGTATATTTTGATTGGTGGGGCAGTAAGCAGGTGCAGTTGCAAGAAAAGCGTCGTGGCGGGATCTACATGTGAAGCGGAGTACATGGCAGCCTCGGAGGCAGCACATGAAGCAATATGGGTGAAGGAGTTCATCACCGACCTAGCAGTCATACCCAATGCGTCGGCGCCGATCAAGCTCTTCTGTGACAACACTGGAGCCATTGCTCTTGCCAAGGAGCTCAGGTTTCACAAGAAGACAAGGCACATCAAGCGTCGCTTCAACTCCATTCGTGAAAATGTTCAAGATGGAGACATAGAGATTTGTAAAGTGCACACGGACCTGAATGTAGCAGATCCGTTGACTAAACCTCTCCCTAGAGCAAGTGGGAGACTGTTGGAAATATGCCCTAGAGGCAATAATAAAAGCATTATTATTATATTTCCTTGTTCATGATAATTGTCTTTATTCATGCTATAATTGTGTTATCCGGAAATCGTAATACATGTGTGAATAACAGACACCAACATGTCCCTAGTAAGCCTCTAGTTGACTAGCTCGTTGATCAACAGATAGTCATGGTTTCCTGACTATGGACATTGGATGTCATTGATAACGAGATCACATCATTAGGAGAATGATGTGATGGACAAGACCCAATCCTAAAACATAGCACAAGATCGTATAGTTTGTTTGCTAGAGTTTTCCAATGTCAAGTATCTTTTCCTTAGACCATGAGATCTTGTAACTCCCGGATACCGTAGGAGTGCTTTGGGTATACCAAAGCTCACAACATAACTGGGTGACTATAAAGGTAGACTACGGGTATCTCCGAAAGTGTCTGTTGGGTTGACATGGATCAAGACTGGGATTTGTCACTCCGTATGACGGCGAGGTATCACTGGGCCCACTCGGTAATGCATCATCATAATGAGCTCAAAGTGACCAAGTGTCTGGTCACGGGATCATGCATTACGGTACGAGTAAAGTGACTTGCCGGTAACAAGATTGAACGAGGTATTGGGATACCAACGATCGAATCTCGGGCAAGTAACATATCGATTGACAAAGGGAATTGCATACGGGGTTGATTGAATCCTCGACATCGTGGTTCAAGAAGGAGGAGCCAACATGGGTATCCATATCCCGCTGTTGGTTATTGGCCGGAGAGTCATCTCGGTCATGTCTGGATGTCTCCCGAACCCGTAGGGTCTACACACTTAAGGTTCGGTTCGCTAGGGTTGTGAAGATATGTATATGCAGTAACCCGAATGTTGTTTGGAGTCCCTGATGAGATCCCGGACGTCACGAGGAGTTCCGGAATGGTCCGGAGGTAAAGAATTATATATAGGAAATGTTGTTTCGGCCATCGGGACAAGTTTCGGGGTTATCGGTATTGTACCGGGACCACCGGAGGGGTCCCGGGGGCCCACCGGGTGGGGCCACCTATCCCGGGGGGCCACATGGGCTGTAGGGGGTGCGCCTTGGCCTTCATGGGCCAAGGGCACCAGCCCCACTAGGCCCATGCGCCTAGGTTTTCCAAGGGGGAGGAGTCCAAGTGGTGGAAGGCACCTCTGGGTGCGTTGGGGGGGAGGGAATCCTCCCCCTGGCCGCCGCACCTTGGAAATCAGATCTCCTAGGCTGCGCACCCCCCCCCTTGGCCCTCCTATATATAGTGGGGGAGAGGAGGGACTTCATACACCAGCCCCTGGCGCCTCCCTCTCTCCCCGTTACGTCTCTCCCTCGTAGTCTTGGCGAAGCCCTGCTTCTGTGATGCCCTGCATCCACCACCACGCTGTCGTGCTGCTGGATCTTCATCAACCTCTCCTCCCCCCTTGCTGGATCAAGAAGGAGGAGACGTCTGCCGTCCCGTACGTGTGTTGAACGCGGAGGTGCCGTCCGTTCGGCGCTTGGTCATCGGTGATTTGGATCACGTCGAGTTCGACTACATCATCACCGTTCTTTTGAACGCTTCCGTGCGCGATCTACAAAGGTATGTAGATGCATCCAATGACTCGTTGCTAGATGAACTCCTAGATGATCTTGGTGAAACGAGTACGAAATTTTTTGTTTTTTGTAACGTTCCCCAACAGTGGTATCAGAGCCAGGTTTATGCGTAGTTCTTCTGCGCGAGTAGAACACAATTAGTTGTGGGCGTGGATTTGTCAACTTTCTTGCCGTTACTAGTCTTTTCTTGCTTCAGCGGTATTGTTGGATGAAGCGGCCCGGACCAACCTTACACATACGCTTACGTGAGACCGGTTCCACCGACTAACATGCACTAGTTGCATAAGGTGGCTGGCGGATGTCTGTCTCTCCCACTTTAGTTGGAGCGGATTCGATGAACAGGGTCCTTATGAAGGGTAAATAGAAGTTGACAAATCACGTTGTGGCTTTAACGTAGGTAAGAAGACGTTCTTGCTAGAACCCTAATTCAGCCACGTAAAACTTGCAACAACAATTAGAGGACGTCTAACTTGTTTTTGCAGCAAGTGGTTTGTGATATGATATGGCCAAAGTTGTGATGAATGATGAATGATCTATATGTGATGTATGAGCTGTTCATGCTATTGTAATAGGAATCACGACTTGCATGTCGATGAGTATGACAACCGGCAGGAGCCATAGGAGTTGTCTTTATTCTTTTATATGACCTGCGTGTCATCGAGAAACGCCATGTAAATTACTTTACTTTATTGCTAAACGCGTTAGCCATAGTAGTAGAAGTAATAGTTGGCGAGCAACTTCTTGGAGACATGATGATGGAGATCATGGTGTCAAGCCGGTGACAAGATGATCATGGAGCCCCAAGATGGAGATCAAAGGAGCTATGTGATATTGGCCATATTAGGTCACGTTAATTATTTGATTACATGTGATGTTTATCATGTTTTGCATCTTGTTTACTTAGAACGACGGTAGTAAATAAGATGATCCCTCATAACAATTTCAAGAAGTGTTCTCCCCTAACTGTGCACCGTTCCTAAAGTTCGTCGTTTCTAAGCACGCCGTGATGATCAGGTGTGATGGATCCTTACGTTCACATACAACGGGTGTTGACGAGCCTAGCATGTACAGACATGGCCTCGGAACACATGCAAAACACTTAGGGTTAACTTGATGAGCCTAGCATGTACACACATGGCGTCGGAACACAGAAGACCGAAAGGTCGAGCATGAGTCGTATAGAAGATACGATCAACATGAAGATGTTCACCGATGTTGACTAGTCCGTCTCACGTGATGATCGGACACGGCCTAGTCAACTCGGATCATGTAATACTTAGATGACTAGAGGGATGTCTAATCTAAGTGGGAGTTCATTAATTTGATTAGATGAACTTAATTATCATGAACTTAGTCTAAAATCTTTGCAATATGTCTTGTAGATCAAATGGCCAAGTAGTCCTCAACTTCAACGCGTTCCTAGAGAAAACAAAGCTGAAAGATGATGGCAGCAACTATACGGACTGGGTCCGGAACCTGAGGATCATCCTCATAGCTGCCAAGAAAGATTATGTCCTACAAGCACCGCTAGGTGATCCACCCATCCCACAGAACCAAGACGTTATGAACGCTTGGCAGACACGTGTTGACGACTACTCCCTCGTTCAGTGCGGCATGCTTTACACGTTCCTCCAATGCTCCCTCCCCTCTCCCGCTAGATAGCGGGCGTATCTAGATTCGGCCTCCGCCCTAGTGGTGTACCCTTTGTAACTGTTACCGCTGAAATGGTGAACCTGTCTCCGACACTCCTCCCAATCGTCGTAGACTCCGGGAACCTTACCCTTGTACACGACATACGATGGCATCTCTATGCACAAGCCAAACAACAGACAATACATACATAAGCAATATATAAGTATGCAACAAAAGGATCGAAAGAGAAAAGCAAGACATTAATAGCACGATTCATGGCCCTACTAATAAATAGCATCGATTACATCTAAGTTGAACGACTGTCCAAACCAATGAGACATACAATTCATTAAAGTTTAATTACAACATGAGCCAATCAATGTTTCAGAACTACACATCACTACTTTCGACTCGACTCATGGATAGGAGCGTGGATGAAGCCACCGTCTGTCATGATGGTCATGAAATCGTGGGCGTTGGCAGCCTGCATTTGTAGCATTCCGAATATCTCAATGTTGGACGGTTGATATCTGAGGAAGAACTGCCCCGAGGTATAATGGACATCTTGATGGATGATCTCCACAAACTCTGACTGGATGCAAAAGAATTCTTGTCTGATGTCCGCGTCCTGGATTGCCGACAAGCTCGCGGCCCAATCTTTGAGATTATTTGGTAGCAAAAGGTGATGATGGTCCCTTACGACCGCCCGCATGTGATGGAGGGCGTTGTAGGCATCCTTCTGACCGCCAGGCGGCTGCTTGACACAGCAGAACATCGTATTGTGGGCGAACACGTGCTTGCCATACTTACAAACTGCCCTGATGAAGGTGCCTCCAGATTTGGCGTAAGTAGGGAGAACATCATCAAGTACTTTCTTGATATTTGTGTAGTCTATCTTGGAGTTACGGTTCGGGTCGAAATACGTGGCCATGGAATATTTCGGGCTTAAGAGGATGAGTGTGCAATATGTGTCACTGCACAGAACACGGAATGTTAGAAAAAAAGAACGATCGAAATCTAAGAAATCATATGTTACGGGGCCGTTAAGGGATGACTTACTCCGCAAAGTAAGGCACAAGGAAGTTATCCTTATCTGGGTTTGCCAGAATGACGTCTTTGAGGTGTGAACTCGCGACTTGGTGGTCCCCGGCGCTGCTCACGAGCTTGGCACGCATGTAGAAGGGGTCGACGATCACGATGTCCGCGGTCTTGTCTCTAATGATCTGCATCTCCATACTCAGCAAAAACAGTCGAACTAAGGTGTAGTGAAGCGGATGAAGGTTGAACATAGCAAAGATGTCATCAAACCGCAGGACGATCGTACCCCCGATGGCGCCATCCACAAAGCCCTTGCCCTCTGGCACCTTGGCCACGAAAACCGGGTATGCCACATCCTTCTCTCTGAGACGCCGCTTCTCCAAAGAAAGAACACTGTCATGCAGACTCCGCATAGCACCGGTTGCAACACTGAGCATATTTGCCGGTAGCATCGCCCTACCCGCCACATGCACCCTCCTCGAGATATCCTTAGGTGAAGGTGGCCCGTCCTGAGCACAGATCGTACTCGGTGCTGGCTGGCTCGCACCGGCGGCCTTTGTAGTCAGCCGTTTCTGACCCTTCTTCTTGATCTGCTGTAATGGGATCGAGTTCTGCTCACAGACCGCCTTATTGAGCGTGTTGGGGCTGATAATATTTGGCACCTCCGCTATCTGAGGCTCGGTGAAGGCGGCAGCGGAGGCGTCTCCTAAGAACTGAACGCCATACGACGCCTGTTGCAATTGGGTTTCTCCGTCATACCAGCTAGATCACGCTCGTCTTGTTTGGGTTCTTGAGAAGGAGGACCGCAGAACTCGTCACCGTACCCATGTTCGGCAAAGTACTTATCGACGTTGGTAAATGTACCATCGTCATTGTCGTCGTCGTCCGTATCCTGTGCCATATGCATGTCCAGATCCTGTGCCATAGGGAGGTCTGGCATGTCTGGTAGTGTTGCGGCATTCTTGCCATGGCTTGACGCCGGCACGACTGGCGGTCTTGTCTGTGGGGTGGTGTCCTCCGCCCCCAAACGAATCTGGCTCTTCGGCCAAAGCAGGGGCTAGCTTACGCAGGCGCCGAGGGTCATCTCATCTTCTTCGTCGGCCCCAGCGGGTCGAATCGGAGGTAACAGCTCATCGCAGCCTGGCAGCAGCCGAACCACTTCAACCCTATACATTGTGGGTGGCATCAGATTACTGTGGAACACGGGGTTGCCCGGTTGAACGATTCTGCCCTTGGCGACATCGACCAACTCACCGCCCATGAAGTGCAGGAGAGTGCAAGGAACGTTGGCGGCTCCCTGCGAAAACATGTAGGGCGTCAGGGATGCCCAGTCAAAGGCAAGGAGATGAAGTCCTCGGCCGAGAGGCTTAGTTACCGTGATGCCGTCGAGCTCGGCTAATGTCGAGGCACCACCAACGGCGGGCGTGCAACTGATGGAGGGGCCGCTTGCTGGCAAGGTGCCGGCCGATGTACACCCGGGTGCATTAAGCTCCAATGCCGGCGTCAGAGACACCAATACCGCCGCCGCCGGAGACACCAATGGCGCCACCGCCGTAGACACCAATACCGCCACCGCCGGAGACACCAATGGCGCCGCCGCGGTAGACACCAATACCGCCGCCGCCGGAGACACCAATGGCGCCGCCTGCGCGTTGTGTGAGTTGCTGGCCGTGAAGCTGGGAATCGGGGGCGGCCCCTGTTGGCCACCCGCAATCCACGTCGTTATCCCATGAATCAAAGTAGGCATAATGCTGGTAAGAGTCGATCCCATTTGTTGTTGCACTTTCTCTTGGACCAGCTCCGGAATCCGCACCAGTTGCGCCTTGAGTGCTTCAACCTCGCGCGACTGGCTTTCCGAGCTATTCTTTTTCTCCTTTCACCCACCAGCGCCATAGTATGATGACCATTTTGTGGACAAGCCTTTGCTGGCCACACGACCAGCTGACGTCGGCTTATTGAGCTTATCCCTGTTTTTCATTAGGTTCAATGCCCTATTCAAAGGGGTGTCGAAAGGGGAGCTCTGAGACGACCCCACGCTACTGCTTTCTTTGTCCTGCGGAAGGAACGTGAACCATTTAGAAATATTGGGGATTAATTAGAATGCAACCATATGGAGCTAATTACGCGGGGGTGTATTCCTTACCAGAACAAGCTCAAGCTCCTTGGTCTTCGGATCCGTGGTAAGCTCCTTTGTTACCGGGTCCTCCTTGTACCGGGCCCTGAGAAAGATCCTGGTCTGCTTGTCACTGTATTTCTCGAAGCGGGGCGGTAGGCCTTGCTCGGCACGCTCCGCGTCCTCCTTGTCCCATACAGGCTCCACCACTCTGTAACCGCCGGGACCGAGTTGGTGGACCCCTATGTTCAACTGCCGCATTTCTTTCCCCCACTTACTTGATTCAGAGGTTGCGGGGCTCTCGCACTTGAGCTTGAACTCCTTGTAGTCATCTTCGCTCATCAAAGGATATTTCGCCTTGATCTTCTCATAACTATCACCTTTGTCAATCATTGCCTTCACCGTGCTTTTCCAAGTAGACAGGGCCGTGCTCATTGTCGTGAGGGCGGCACCGTTCACTTTATTACCCGAGAGGCATGTGTTTGCGAACTCAGTAGGGAACTTGTATCATTCGTGCAGCTTCGTGAAGAGGAGGTTGCGCAAATACCCTCGGTCCTTATGCCTTAGGTTCTCGGTGTTGCTCGAGGCGGTGCTCCAGAGAATGCACCCGAGCTGAATCGAGTACCCCTTGACTACGTGTTTGGGCACCGTCGGATGCCCGTCGGAGTTCACTTCAGTAAATTCCTCCCTGACGGTGCCGAGCATGTTCGGGCGCCAGTCCTTCCGTTGCCTCTTCGGTTGGCTGCCATCTGTGCGTGCGCCGCCATCATCAGTGGTGGCATCCGCGGCGCCATCATCAGTGGTGTCATCCCCGACGCCACTAGGGGTTGTGTAGTCAGGATCGGTGTCTTCCGCAGCATCCTCATAGTGGTGAGCTTCTTCCTCCAACTCCTGGGACAGCTCCCAGAATTGTTTGGCGCCCGGACCGCTGGCCTCAGTGTTGTGGGCCATGTTTCTCTCTAAATAGGAAAAAAGTTTGGTCAAAAAGTTGGTTATTGTCAAGGAACAAGATCATGGTCTCATCATTTAGGGTTTGTCGACACCGAGGCATCATAAAATCTAAGCTTTTATCATTTAGGGTTTGTCGACGCCGAGGCACCCTAAAAGCCTAAGCGTACATCATTTAGGTTCTCATCGACACCGAGGCACCCTATAGAAGCCAAGGTTTCATCTTTTAGGGTTCTCATCGACGCCGAGGCACCCTATAGAAGCCAAGGTTTCATCTTTTAGGGTTTGGCGACGCCGAGGCACCCTAAATGCTAAGTTAAGTTTTCATCATTTAGGGTTGATCGATGCCGAGGCACCCTGGGTTGGGCCTAATCACTTGGCTCTATTGCCACCTATGCAGCAAGAATGGCGGGGCAGTTGATCCTACTTAACTAAGTACTAAGATACCCCGGCCCATGCATTAGTTGCAAGTACCCCATATGTCCTATTTTTAGCAAAGTCATGCTAAAATTCACGGAAAATTTCAGCATGACCTTTGCTGAAAATAGGACATATGGAGTACCCGAATTTGCCGGAACGGAAGTTAATCGACATTCCGGCAAACTCAAGGGCCTCTCGGGATACCTTCCATATCATTATCCCCACGTAATAAAGTCGCCAATGGGATATTTCAGAAGATCACAAGTAGCATCATCACAAGTACAACATCATCTATAGCTTTATATTAACAAAGCATCAGCACATATACAAAAGACCACTTATGGTTTATATCAGATTCAGAGTTAGAAATAGGAAAAACTAGTGCTTCAAAGCCTACTGGACAAAATTTACATCTATCAGTACGGGATGTCCTAACTAATTTCAAGTGTTCACAGGTGAACTTGTACCATGCATGAGCCTAGTGCTTCATTAGTCAACTGAACAGAGATAATAGGGCATAACACCATACATAAAGTGATGGGCATACATACTACTGTCCAAGCAAATTAACTGAATAGTATTGTGTCATGTTCAGTTTGAAAATTCAGTTACTGCTTGAGTGATTTGACACCAAAAATTACTCCCAAAAATTACAATGATTGTATATTGACTGCATATATTGACTGTACAGGACTGAATTCAGTGAAGAAAACCTGTCAATTTCTGTTCACTGCATATATTCACTGTACAGGCTGTCAAGTTCTATTTCAGCTCAAGAATGACACACTCAACTTCATTGCTTCAACCACATGGACAACAGAGCAAATGTTGGAAGTTAACAATATACTTTAGATTCACACATGCTCCCCTAATTATTTTGTTTGTATCTTTAGATTATCTAATTTAGGCACAATCATACACAATTCTGACTAATTCATCACTGTAGGCCAGCATGAAACACACTCCTCCAAAAAAGCCTAAAATTCCACTATTATTGCCGGTAAAAAGGCCTAATATCCACTAGTATTGCCTCTAAAAAAGCCTTAAAAGTCCACTATTGTTGACAATCAAAATATGATCTAAACTGTAAGGAGTTAACTGAAAAATGTGTGGTTGTTGGCATGAGGGAGTAAACTGATTGTTGGCACAAAAATATTGGTTCTGCAAACATGAAAACAGTCACAAAAATAATGCACTTGGTTTGTGTTGAGTTTTTGCTTTCAGGGATTGGTTTGTGTTGAGTTGTTAACCTAAAGGTTCGGCAGTTTGAATCTCCTTTAGCTAGTTTGAATCCATGGACTACCCTATTAGATTGGGACTGAAGATAGGTACCTGCTTATCTTTCTATTCCGTCACCAACAGTGGCTTTTCCAAGAATAATATCCCTGCATGAACATAGGTGAGAGGTTAACTAACTGCCTCAAAGGCATAATCAATGCATCAGCTCGAAGAAATAATGCGATTGACACGTCAAAACTATGACAGAAATGTAAAACTTGATGGCAACTATGACATGGCAAGAAAGAACTCATATGTAGTGATGGCAGAACGTATGAATTTGCCGCGGCAAAATTTGGTTCTCCCTAAAAACAAAATGGGAAATTTGTGGTGGAACGAATCTAAATTTGCCATTCACTGCATATTGGAAATTTCCCTAGAATCCCCCTGCTAGTTCTGAACTAGATCAAAAACTACATATCACAAAAATACCATGGTACAGAATGGTGGTGAAATTTGCCATGACATTTCTACTAGTGCACTAGGTCATGGCATGTCATCTGTACTAGTCTACTAGGTCATGGGATGCAATTTGGGGTGAGAAAACTAAACAAAAAATTCGGATGTGCCTCTACTGGGTCATGGCACATCAATTTACAGATAATCAAACTAACAAAAATGAAAAAAAGACGGGGGGTTGAGGATGTTGCCACCAGCAGTGGAAAAGGAGGAAGGAGGAGGCCCTCCCCAATCTTGCAACCATAGGCTCCCACGGTCGAGGGAAGGGAGGGAATGGGGAATGGTGGAGAGAGGGAGGAAGGAGGAAGGAGGAGAGGTACCTGGTCGCCGGAGGTGTTGGGGTCGGGGTCGGGGTCCGAGCTCGTCCGGTTCCTCGCTCGCCACGGTCGAAGGAGAGTAGGTGGGCGGTGGTGGAGGACAGCAGGGGTAGGCGGGGGGGGAGGGAGCACCTTGGTTGTGGTGGAGCGGCGAGGGCGACGGGGCGATGGAGCGGCGAGGGCGACGGAGCCGCGAAGGCGACGGACGGGAGGATGAGGCGCGGCGGACGGCGGCGGTCGAAACCCTACCCGGTCACTCGCTCGCTTCTGGGGTTGGGTTGGGGTGGGTCGATCGATCGATGGGGATCTGGTGGCGAGGGAGAGAGGGTCGAAGGGGATCTGGAGAGGGAGAGGGAGATAGCTAGGGTTTACTAATGGCGCACCAGACCTCGGTGCGCCATTAGAAATCTTTTTTATATAGCAATGGCGCACCCCGCAGCGATGCGCCATTAGAAATCTTTTTTTATTACAGTTCGAGCACAGGTTATATTGCACCTAACCCAATCCACATCAGAACCCGCCCACTAGCCCGACTGGTCAGCACGCAGCACACACACTAGGAGGTCCTGGGTTCGATTCCCAGGCTCGGCAATGTTTTTTTTTGCATTTTAAATGCTGTTTGATATTTATTTGTGTTTAAATATGTTCAAACTTGTTTAAATCATAACAGTAATATTTTTTTATAAAAACAGTAATAACTTTTTTAAAAATATATTCAAATTTGTTACTTGAAAATATCATCGGCGGTGGCGGTGGAGCGGGGGAGGGTGCGGGGGGCCGGGTGCTCGTCGGCGGCGGTGGAGGGGGATGGAGATCGAGTGTCCTCATGAGTTCAAAAAGTGCCCGTGAAATTTAAAAATATTCTTGATATCAAAACGTGCCCCTGAAATACAATCGAGAAATGAAGACTACAATTTAAATACAATCGATCTTAGCTAGCTATGTGTTCACAATCTTCTTGCCCTTATTTTTCGCAAATGGAGTCTTCTGTGGAACAGAGGTCCTTTAGGTAGGGTGGTCCTGCTTCTTCTTGTGGTGTGTGCTGCTACTTCATCGTCATCGTCATGTTCGATCTTCGGGTCGCCGTACTTGTCGAAATCTTGCTCATTGGCTACTCCATCCATTCCGATGATCTTCCTTTTGCCTCTCCTCATGACAACACGACTGGGCTTTGATGGGTCGGTAATGAAGAAGGATTGGTCCACTTGGGAAGCCAGTACCCATGGCTCATTTTTCGCGGTGACGTTTGCGCCCGCGGTCTTGGATTTGGCTTCGGGTATAACCATGGTGGTGAAATACCGGTCTTCTTTTAGGACGCTCTTGGCCCATCTGACAGAGAACATCGGGACCTTCTCTCTAACGTAGCTCAGCTCCCAGATCTCCTCGATCCTTCCATAGTATCTGTCCTTGTCGTTACCGGTGTAGGATTCCATCGTTACCCCGGAGTTCTGATAACCATCGCTCTTCATGTCCTTGTCCTCGGTGTAGAATGTGTAGCCGTTGATATCGTACGCCTCATAGGTCATCAGGTTGTGCTCGGCGCCCTGTGACAAGGCGAATATGAGTTGTTCTTCTGCGGAAGAATCCTCATGTAAAGGGTACGACAGAAGCTTCTGCTTGAACCAACGCGTGAAACATGAGTTGTGCTCTTTGATTATATCTCCGTCCGTCCTCTGTTGGCCTTGGTCATTGTACGTCTTCTCAATAAAGGTTTTGTGCTCTACCACCCAAGGATCGACCACGTCTATGTGTTGTAGCATGACTAGGTTTGCTCTTTCAAAGTCGGCGAGTCGACCCTCGAAGTCGACATGCATTTCATGGCGAACCTCATGGTGACCCCATCCAGCGAGCCTGCCGAGGTGCCTGTTGACGGGCAGACCAATGGGGTTCTCGATGCCTAGATAATTCGTGCAGTAGGAGATGCACTCTTCGGTCAGAAAGCCCCTAGCTATACTTCCCTCTGGACATGACATGTTGCGAACGTATCCTTTGATGACACCATTCATCCTTTCGAACGGCATCATGCTGTGCAGGAACGTCGGCCCGAGTTGGATGATATCCTCCACGATATGGACCAGCAGATGCACCATAAAGTCGAAGAATGCGGGCGGGAAGTACATCTCAAGCTCGCATAGTATCACCACAATCTCTTCCTGTAGCCTTCTGAGTTGCCTCACGCCAATCAACTTCCGAGAGATGACGTCGAAAAAGTTGCATAGGCCAAATAGCGTTTCACGGACGTGCGTGTCCATGATCCCACGGATTGCAACTGGAAGTATCTGCATCATCAGCACGTGACAGTCGTGAGACTTCGTCCCGCTGAACTTCTGCTTCGCTGGGTCTATGTATCTGCTTATCTTCCCCGCGTAACCGTAAGGAAGTTTTACTCCTACGAGGCAGGTGAAGAACTGCTCGATATCCTCCTAACTTAGAGTGAAGCACGCGGGAGGGTAGTCACTTCCGGTCTTCTTGGCCTTTTTGCCTTTGCGATGAGTTTCTGTGTCCTGCTTCGCCTCATCATCATCATCATCATCATCATCATTAGCATCAAGCTCCTGCCTCATGCCGATTGATTTCATGTCTACCCTTGCTTTCGGCCCATCTTTGGTCCTCTCTGGCATGTTGAGCAGGGTACCAAGCAGACTCTCGCACACGTTCTTCGTGATATGCATGGCATCAAGGCTGTGAGGCACACAGTGTATCTTCCAGTACGGCAAGTCCCATAAAATAGACCTCGTTTTCCATACCTTCAGTAGCGGCTCTTGCGCCTTTCGCTTCTTTCCCGGCTCTGGCGCCTTTTGCTTCTTTCCCGGCAGTGGGCAATCTTTCCAATTTTTCAACAGCTCATCTATTTCCTCGCCACTCCTCGTACGCAGGCGTTTTTGGGGTTCGGTTTCACCATCGAATAGATCCTTGCGTTTCCTCCATGGGTCATCGTCGCGAAGCCACCTTCGATGTCCCATGAACACGGTTTTCGAAGATCCGGGATCTCTATCTAGCCGGCGATACATTGTGTCCTCCATGCACCTTACGCATCCAGAAAATCCGTGGACTACCTGCCCCGCGAGATATCCGTAACCGAGATAGTCATGCACTGTCGTGAGCAGTGCGGCTCTCATAGGGAAATATTCTTTCTCTACGGCATCCCATGTATTGGCTTGCTTTTTCCACAGTGTGTCTAGCTCCTCTTTCAGCAGCCCCAGATACAAATTGATGTCGTTCCCTGGTTGTTTCGGCCCTTCAATTAGCATACTCATGTGAATGTACTTCCTCTTCATGCACAACCAGGGGGGAAGGTTGTACATCCACACAAACACAGGCCACGTGCTATGTGTGCTTCTCTGGCTGCCAAACGGATTGACTCCATCGGTGCTCGTGCCCAGCACGATGTTCCTTGGATCCTTCCCAAATTCTGGGTATTCTAAGTTCAACGCTTGCCACTGGCTCTCATCCTTAGGGTGACTCAGCATCTTGTCTTTTTTATTTATCTCCGGATCATTTCCGTCATCTTCCCGCTTCTTCTCCTCCCTATCCGCGTGCCAATGCAGGAGCTTTGCTACCTTAGGGTCCGTGAAATACCGCTGCAGACGAGGAGTGATCGGAAAGTACCACACCGATTTTCGAGGAGCTTTCTTCCTCTTCTTGTATCGAGTGACGCCGCACACTGGACATATGGTAGACTCCGCGTGCTCGTACCGATAAATGATGCAATTGTTCATGCACACATGGTATTTCACGTGCGATAAATCCAGAGGACACACGATTTTCTTCTTGTTCCCCTTGGGAAGACGTTCGTGCCAGAATGACATGTTCTCGTCGAAGCATGCGTCGGTCATTTTGTGTTTTACCTTCATCTCCAGAGCCATGAGCATTACTTTCAAGCAGATATCCTCGGGCCTACATCCTTCATACAATGGAGTAACCGCGTCTATCTCCAGTTGATCCATCTTGGCTTTCTCTCGGGCGGGAGCTCTTGCGTTATCCGTCTGCTTGAGAAGCAGCTCTTGAATATGAGGGTCCTGCACCCAGCCTCCATCGTTGTCTGCTCCGGCATCTTCATCTTCATGATCATGCCCTTCGTCTTGATCTTACTCATCATCATGTACGACATCTTCTACATGATGACTGTGTACAGCATCACCGTCGTGATCATGTCCTGGAGATTCTTCGTCTTCTCGCCCTCCCTCGCCGCGGTGGTACTTGTCTTGTTGCCCTTCCTCATTTCTTGCCCGGCCCCCATGGACGACTTCATAGTCATCTTCATCACCTTTCCACCGATAGCCATCCATGAAACAACGCAAGAGCAGGTGGTCCCGCACCTGCCCGGAATCCGGGTCCACAATAAGGCTCTTCAGCTTGCATCTGCGACACGGACATCTTATCTCCATCTCGTTCTTTTGAAGCATCTCGGCCTTCGCGGATCTCAAAGACCTATTCACGATGCCTTCGGTCATCGTGCGGACCATGGTCCCCTGCGGGGTAGAGCAAAACGATATTTTAGAACCAAGAAATTTTTTGGCATGACCTTCCCTAAAAATAGGACCAAAAAGAATGCATAGTGCCAAAATTCTCGCCAAAACGGAAATGAATCAACATTCCGGCAAAATATTGGTAACTATCTCATTTCAAATACCGGTACCTGCAAACACAAACATATATGCAACACTACAAACACATGCAACACCACAAACATACATATATCTAGCTAGGCCACAAAAAGTGAATGTGCATGTTGTTGGAGCGATCTAGGGAGAAAAAAAGTAGATCTACATCATGAAGATAGCTTTCCCCTTACTTACCTATCAAAAAAGGTAATTTCACCACTTAATTTTGATGAATCTATGGTGGAAATGAGGTGAGGAGGAGGAGGCAGCCGAAAGCTTGGAGAAGGAGGTGGAGGGAATGAAGTGGGGAAAGTGAGTGGGTAGGTGTGGGGCTGTCCAAAATATCTTGTTGGGTCCTAGGTTACTAATGGCGCACCACCTGCAGGTGGTGCGCCATTAGTAGTTTTGCAGAAAAGTAAAATATATATATATATATATATATATATACTAATGGCACACTTTTACAGGGTGCGCCATTAGTAGTTTAAACTAGTAATGGTGCACTGTGAGGCGGTGCGCCATTAGTAGTTTTGCAAAAAAAAAGAATAAAAAAATTTAGTACTGGCGCACTCCATGTCTGGTGCGCCATTACTAGTTAGAACTAGTAATGGCGCACTTCGGTATGATGCGTCATTAGTATGTATGTAAAAATGAAAAAAAATTATCACTAGTGGTGCACCAGTTTTCTGGTGCGCCATTAGTGTCTTCCACACTAATGGCGCATCACCAACTGGTGCGCCATTAGTATATAGTAGTGGCGCACTACTTCCCTGGTGCGCCATTATTGTCAATCCTATCTATAGCCCTTTTCCTAGTAGTGGAAACCTGACCCTGATTTTGCTACTTCACCTATCTTTGTTACTGATAAGGATTATGAATTCTCTGTTGATCCTGATATAATTACTTTGGTTGAATATGATCCTTTTCATGGTTATGAATCTGAAACTGTTGTGGCACATCTTACTAAACTGAATGATATAGCTACCCTGTTCACTGAAGATGAGAAAACTCGCTACATTTACATCCTTAAAATATTTCCGTTCTCATTAAAGGGTGATGCTAAGATATGGTTTAATTCTCTTGATCCTGGTTGTGTGCGTAGTCCCCAGGATATGATTTATTACTTCTCTGCTAAATATTTCCTTGCTCATAAGAAACAAGCTGCTTTAAGGGATATATATAATTTTGTGCAAATTGAAGAAGAGAGTCTCCCACAAGCTTGGGGGAGGTTCCTCCAATTACTTAATGCTTTGCCTGATCATCCTCTTAAGAAAAATGAAATACTTGATATCTTTTATAATGGACTAACCGATGCCTCCAGAGATTACCTGGATAGTTGTGCTGGTTCTGTTTTCAGGGAAAGAACACCGGATAAATCTGAAATTCTATTGAATAATATGTTGACAAATGAAAATAATTGGACACCTTCGGAGCCAATTCTTGAGCCTATTCCTAAACCAACTCCGAAGAAGAGAGGTATTCTATTTCTCAGTCCTGAAGATATGCAAGAGGCAAAGAAGTCTATGAAAGAAAAAGGTATTAAAGCTGAAGATGTTAAGAATGTACCTCCTATCGAAGAAATACATGGTCTTAATTTACCGCCTGTCGAAGAAACATATCATCTTAATCCTTTACCTATCGAAGAAACTCATGGTCTTGATAACCCGACACAGGTAGTAAAGGTAAATTCCCTCTACAGATATGATAAAGCTGTAATCCCATTTACTAAATTTGCTCGCCCATGCTTAGATGAGTTTGATAAATTTATGTCTAAGCAAGAACATTTTAATGCTTATTTTGGTAGACAATTGAAATATAATTCAAATATGCTTGGACACTTGGGTGATTATATGGCTAATGTTAAAGGTGAACTTAAACTTATTAGTAAACATGCTTCTATGGTTACCACTCAAGTAGAACAAGTACTTAAATCTCAAAATGATTTGCTCAATGAATTGAATAGTAAAGATAATGATTATGCCATTAGAGTGGCCACTAGGACTGGTAGAATGACTCAGGAACCTTTGTATCCTGAAGGCCACCCTAAGAGAATTGAGCAAGATTCTCAGAGAAATAATATAGATGCACCTAGTTCTTCTAAAAAGAAGAAAAAGAAAAATGATAGGACTTTGCATGCTTCTAGTGATCCTATTGTTGAAACACCTCAGAATCCAAATGATATTTCTATTTCTGATGCTGAAACACAACTTGGTAATGAACCTGAAACTAGTGATAATTTTAACAATAATGTTCATGATGATGCTCAACCTAGTAATGATAATGATATAGAAATTGAACCTGTTGTTGATCTTGATAACCCACAATCAAAGAATCAACGTTACGATAAAAAAGACTTTGTTGCTAGGAAACATGGTAAAGAAAGAGAACCTTGGGTTCAGAAACCTATGCCTTTTCCTCCCAAACGATCCAAGAAAAAGGATGATGAGGATTTTGAGCGCTTTGCTGAAATGATTAGACCTATCTTTTTGCGTATCCGATTAACTGATATGCTCAAAATCAATCCTTATGCTAAGTACATGAAAGATATTATTACAAATAAAAGAAAGATACCGGAAGCTGAAATTTCCACCACGCTTGCTAATTACACTTTTAAGGGTGGAATACCAAAGAAACTTGGAGATCCAGGAGTACTCACTATACCATGCTCTATTAAAAGAAACTATGTTAAAACTGCTTTATGTCATCTTGGAGCCGGTGTTAGTGTTATGCCTCTCTCTTTATATTGTAGACTTGATTTGAATAAGTTGACATCTACTGAAATATCTTTGCAAATGGCTAATAAATCAACTACTATACCTGTCGGTATTTGTGAGGATGTGCCTGTTGTAGTTGCAAATGTTACTATTTTAACGGACTTTGTTATTCTTGATATTCCTGAGGATGATAGTATGTCTATTATTCTTGGAAGACCCTTTTTGAATACTGCAGGGGCTTTTATTGATTGCACTAAACGCAATGTCACTTTTCGTGTTAATGGTAATGAGCATACGGCCCACTTTCCGAAGAAACAACCTCAAGTTCATAGTATCAACTCTATTGGAAAAATTCCATCGATTATATTTGGAGGTTTTGAATTTCCTCTTCCTACTATCAAGAAGAAATATGATATTCTTATTATTGGGGATGTGCATAGCCCCGTTGAGGTAACATAGTGTTATTCGAAATTTCTTCGGTTCCATGTTATTCGGAATGAATTCGTTAACAAGACTTGATCAACCTTGTTAGTGGATTTCTTTTGATGATCATGAAATGGATGAAAATAGAAGGCAAAACTTCCGGTAACCCACTTTTACTTTTTGTTATTTATATTAAATAAAATAAAAATAAATAATTTTCTGTCTGTTATCTGAATATCCGTGCAATATAAAAATACCTCGAAAATAAAAGTTCTCCAAATGCCCTGAAAATTAAATATGTTTTTTTCTAGAATATTTGAGGATTTATGGAACAGAGAACGCACCAGGGGGGCCAACCACCTTGCCACGATGGTGGAGGGCGCGCCCCTGCCTCATGGGCCCACGGTGGCCCTCCTCCACTTATTCCTGCACCCACAAACTTCATCTTCCTCCCCCAAACACGAATATCCAGCTCAAGCATGAGTTCTAGCTCATTTTGCTGCCATTTTCGATCTCCTTGCTCAAAGCACCTCTCACAAAACTGCTTGTGGAGATTGTTCCTTAGTTTTTGTTCTAGTGCTTTATTCGTTGCAAATTTTTGCTGTTTAGGTGACCCTGTTCTTGAGCTTGCATGTCAAATTTATATGGTCAAAAGTAGTTTTGATGCATGATATTGGCCCTAGGCACTTGTAGGAGTAGTTACTATCAATATTATTGAGTTTGGTTTACTTTTATTTTGAAGTTACTAAAAAATTTCAGAATTTTTCAGAGGAAGAAAAATGCTTAAGAAAATGTTCCAAGGTGGTTCTTCAAAGAAGCAAGGACCCAGGCTAGCAATAAGTGATGCCGACGAAGAGCCACCGAGAGACGCTCCAGTGCGTCATTGTGAGTGGCCTTCTGAAAATTTTATGGATCAAGCGGGAATAAAAGAAGAATTCAACGCATATTTGTGTAACGCTGATCTTGTGAGCTTCGAGTTAGAGAAGTGCAGTCAGTATCATGAGCTCACTAGCTCCTTTGTGAGGAGGTTTGAATTTTGCACTTCACGTAATTCTCCAACTGTCTTGTTTGATCTTTATGATAAATCTTATACCATGGACTTAGAGGATTTTACCACTGCATGCAAACTTCCACAGTGGGGTAGTATAAGGCATCCTCGCAAATCTAAATTTAGAGATTTTCTTGCTAATATAACTGTGGGAGAATCTGTAGATATTACACAAGCTACCATAGGGAGCATTGACTTTCCTACTATACATTATTTTGCTCTCTTCATAGGTAGATGCATAAATTGTAAAGATGAGGCATGTCACATATGTGTCCCTGACCTCAATATTCTAGGAGTACTGTATTAGGAGACAAATCATATAATTTGGGAGCCATTGTTGCATGTTGGTTGCATCTGAATAGACTTAATGGAGATATCATTGGTGGAATTTATGCAACCCGCGTAGCTAATTTTGTTGGTATAGATGTGCGTGAAGATGATATTGAATTACCTCCTGCCTATCTGGATTTTAATGCTATGGTTCACCACCAGTTTGTCGAGAGGAACGAATAACCTCTCCAGTATCAAGTAATCTTTGACAGACATCGTGTTGTACGTAATACTCTCCCTGCTCCTGCTTTCTTTGATTATCGGGCAAGAGGAGGATATACTATTACCAGAGAGGAGGCAGATGAGTACGAGAGGAGAGAGGAGGCTGCTCGTCGCCACGCTGCAGCTCAGCGGGCGATAGCTGCTGCATCATAGTACGACCCCAACAACTACTATTATGGATATCAGCCATGCCAGCCGTGGCCATAGACCAACTTAGGCCAAAAGCCTAAGCTTGGGGCAGTACGTATTTCTCACTAACATTACATTTATGCTCACACACTCATTGCTAGATGTCGGTGCTCATACTTTTTCATTGTATCATCCATGCTAGTTGATTTTCCTTTTTTATGCTTTCTTCTTGTGTGTTTAATAAAACTTAAGAAAAACAAAAAAAATGTTGTAGCTTTTAATCAGTTTAATTTCCATGCTTGTAGTAGTAATTAGAAAGAAAACCCAAAAAGATTTCATGTTCTTCTTCTACTTGTTGGGAGCTTTCCCGTGTAAATAGTTTTATTTCTTTTCTTTTCATTGGGTGTCGATAGGAGAAGACCATAATTAAATTGTTGAAGAGGCTCTTATATGCATTTTTGTTGATCTGACAAAATAGCCCATGTTGCCTTGTCTTCTCCTATTTATTGAATGCTTGTAGACTCCAGCTTAGTCCAATCCACGTGCACTATTATTATTATTCACATCGTTCGGTTGTGCAAGTGAAGGGCAATTATGATGATATATGATGGACTGGCTGAGATGAGAAAAGCTGGTATGAACTCAACCTGTTTTGTTTTTTCAAATATGATTAGTTCATCGTTCCTGATTCATCCTATTATGAATAAACATGTTTGCAATGACAACTAGAGATCATAGTTTCTTGTGCCATGCTTGATTAGATATGAGTTATAATGGTTTACCTTGCGGGACAACATGCTATTAAAATGGTTATGATGTGGTATGATAGGGTGGTATCCTCCTCTGAATGATTTAAGTGACTTGACTTGGCACATGTTCACGCATGTAGTTGAAACATAATCAACATAGCCTTCACGATATTTATGTTCATGGTGGATTATATCCTACTCATGCTTGCATTCAGTGGTGATTAATTTTAATGCATGTTCATGACTATTGTCGCTCTCTAGCTGGTCGCTTCCCAGTCTTTTGCTAGCCTTCACCTGTACTAAGCGGGAATACTGCTTGTGCATCCAAACTCCTTAAACCCCAAAGTTATTCCACATGAGTCCACTATATGTCAGGACCGGATTTTCGGGTATTAATTTCCCAAAAGCGGCCCTTGTGCTCACCAGCCCCAGGATTACTATTAGCTGATGAGGCACCAACTTGATACAGAAACTCCAAGCAAAATACAAGATATGTTGTACAAGACCATTCTGGCCTATGAGTACAACAAATGGTTTGCTAGTGGCTGAAGGCGGAAGCGGTTTGCGGATCACCAGCGTCTATGGGACTCCATTTCCCACAAGAACAGCTGACCAGGATAACTCCTATCTTTGCGAGGCTGCTATCAGCATTGCGTAGGTTCCGGGTCTGTCATCACAACGCTCCTCTTCACGCAAGAAATCTGGCCAAGACAATAGCCAGGGACAAGCTAGTGAGTACTTCGAATGTACTCGCAAACATTGAGAACATAGGTATAATATAGCCACTGATAAACATGTTTTGAAATATTCTATGATTACTTTGTCACTTATGAAATAAGGTTCATGACGCACGCAAGCAGATCATTCGAATAAAACATGAGTAAACAATCAGGGAGTAGAAATGAAAAGCACCGATCGGGTGTCTGAAGCGACGCCTCGAAGGGATAATAATATGAAGCATGCCTCAGTCGGGCGTCTGAGCGACACCACATAAAGGGCTTATATATAAAAGGAATAACAAGCATGTCACAGTCGGGCGTCTGTGCGACACCACATAAAGGGCTTATAAGTAGATGAAATAACAAGCATGCCACAGTCGGGCGTCTGTGCGACACCACATAAAGGGCTTATAAGTAAATTAAATGACAAGCCTGTCACAGTCGGGCGTCTGACCGACACCACATAAAGGGCTTATAAGTAAATGAAATGACAAGCCTGCCACAGTCGGGCGTCTGAGCGACACCACATAAAGGGATTATATAAGAATAATCACAGTGAATATCCGGGAGGTAGAACCATCCCAGGGATACTCAATAATTCAAATGACATAAATGGTTAGTCCATAATAATAATAATCATAATCATCATACGTCACAGGTCATAATCAATGTTTTGCTTTAGTAGTTTTTCCTCCGAAGACCGACACTAAGACCGACACTTGACCCATCCCAGACTGTAGTCCTTAACCATGGACACGGCTATTCGAATAGGTATAATATCTCTGCAGAGGGTGTACTCTTTACCCACGAGTAACGGATTTCTTTAGTCCATCGGAACTAATTCCATCTACGGTCTTTTAGTCGAAAACACGCCTGACTTGCACACACCAGCTTAACTTTACTCGTGTCAGGAATCACCCACGACACCTGTTAAGCAAAACTCTAAGTGGGGAGGCTACAACCTCGCGTAGCATGGGATCAAATTTCTATCGCGCACTCTAAGGGGTGCCCCCCTCTCGGTCCCAATCGGAAACACCCATGCCCCCGGACCAGGTGGCATGCCTACCGGATGCAGCCGGTGTCTTCCAATATGGCCTCTCTGTACGGTGTGTGCTAGGACAGGGGTTGACAACTTACTGAACCATACCCTACCTACGGCAGGGACAAGTGGCAGCACGAAACAAGTATGGGGGTTACTAGAACAAGACTCGATCTATGGCCGACTCAGGAGGCTTAAGTCTTTCCTGCATGATTAGCTCAAGAATTTATATTCCACATCCATCAGATAGTACCACCACTCATCATACCTCCCCCTGCCCCACCGGACATAACCGTCTCAATGAGGGGTTAGGGACAAGCTCGTGTCTACCCAAGACAGAGGCTTTCCTGGATCCTTCCCGGTAGGCATGAGAGGCATATGAGGGTGATTGCTATCACAAGCATATCCATTTCCAACAGTAAGAATTTTCATTATGCATTCAAAGCGCATGATCATGTCGTCACATAAAAATAACTAGTGCTTCATGCCGAGGTGGTGTTATAACCGTATCAAACAACCTAAAAAATATTATGCCAGGGTTCAAAATGCTTGCCTTCAAGTTGTGGAGAGGCAGGGTGAATTCCAAAACTTTTGAAAGTTTCCTCCGTCTTCAAACTCCTATTTTTGAAAATATACAAATAACACATACTTTAAAAATAGTACAAAAAAAGTTGTTTGGAAAATTTTGAAATAAATACGAAAATAAACTAGACAATATTTGGGAAACAACAGAAAAAGAATCAAGTCATTTGGATTTATATTTTAAAAGTTATAGCCAGTCAAAGATTGGTCAAATTCTGTTTTTTTAAATAAAACAGAAAAGAAAACGTTTCAAAAGGGAATACGCTTTCGAACCAGGGGAGACGTACTTAGGGATTTTACGCTTCCACTTAGAACCACACGGGCGGGGCTGGGTCGCTGACAGTGGGTCCAGTGGGCCCAGTTGTCAGGTTTGACCAGTCGCCCCCGCCTCGTTCTTCCTCTAGCCGAATAGAGGCGAGGCTCCGACGATCAACGCTGGAGAACGGCGGCTCCTCGAGGGCATCCGAGGGCAGGGATGGACCCGCCAGATCGGGGCGGTCCTCCCGGTGGTCGAGGGAGCGACGGGGATGGAGGGAGTCACCGGCGACGAGCTTCGCGGTGGACGGCGGCCTCGGGGGAGTTGGGGCTTCGCGCTACGGTGGTTCCCGAGCGGGTTTGAGGTGTTGGGTGGCTCCGCAGGGTCATGGGGAGTCGGATGGTGGCGCTAGATGGACGGGAGGGGCTCGGGTTGCGACTGAATGGATCGGAGGGCGGCGCCGGCTGTACTGGCCGGAGATGGGGAAGAAGACCTTCCCTGGTCGATTGACTACTACGGGCGTGCTAGGTGGGGTGGCTTGAGGTCGCCTGAGGTTTCGGAGAGGCTCGGGGCTCCTTATATAGGCGGTTGAGGTTGGCTGCGACGATGGCCATGGATAAGATCGCCGGTGACCTCCATTCTGTAGCTAGGGCGACGTGGCAGCGACGTGTGCTAGAGGACGGGCTTGCGGACGAGCTTGAGCTGCTCCAGGGGGCAGCTGGCGAGCGCTAGTGGCTCGGGCGGCGCTGTCCACAGCAGAGGTTGCTGTGGCCGCCTGCTAGCCGTCGTGGCCGACCTAACGGCAAAGCTCTGGAGCTCCAGGGGCAGCTCTGCGACAAGGGAGGGGTCGGGTGCGTCGACTGGGAGAGGGGAAGTGCCAGAACGGCCGCGGGGTGGCGGCAACGGGACGCGGTGGATCGGTGCGCGCGCGTGCAAAACATGCGCTCTGGGCGCACCCAGAGCGTGCATGCCAAGCGTTCGGCGAAATGCCAGGGTGTGCTAGAGGGCATAAGAGAGGCTGCGGATTAGCTGGCCTGGGTTAGGGTTAGCTAGGAGCTTACTGGACATGCCAGTATGTCCAGAGGGGCAAGATCACAGTGCCAAACAAAAATCATGCCAAAACTGGCCATGCACACCAGGTGTTTGATAAAATGCCATGTGCATGTAGGCAACTCTTGGGGTGTCCAAACTTTCCAGACTGGGGTCTCTTTAGGTGATACAGAGGGTGGCAATGTTAGTTTGTTAAAAGCAAAAACTTGTCACTTCAAGTTTGTGAGAAAACTGATTCTGGACAGAAAGTAAAAGGCACTGTTGCATGCACTTAAAATCCTCCAATCGGTCCACTCTTCTGGACTTAAGGGTTTTGCAAGATGGGCTATAAGCAGGAAAAGAAATCATAGCTAAAAGGGTAAGTTAAATGATGGTTGCTGTACAAATCACCATGCTGGACTAGAATGAAAAAGAGGTTGATTCACTCAAATATTTCAAAGGGCAACTCTGGGTTTTTGCATAAGGTTGAATTACATACTACCACTAACATCCCACAATTTTGGTGGAGGTTTTAAATGAATATTTAAATAGGTTGCAGTTCAAAATTGCCCACTGGACCAGATTTGAAAACTTGGTGTAGAACTCAAAATATCCAATGAATGAAATATATTTTTGCATTAAAGTGATTTTAAAACATCACATGACATCCCCAAATTTTGTTTGGAATTTTAAATAAATTTATCAAATGGTTGTAGTTCAAAAAGAGCTCCAAATCTAATGAAAAATCAGTTTAAGGACTAAAGCTGAGAGAGAAATAATTATGCAAATAAATTCCACTGATAATAGAAATGTTTTTCTTGAAAGGGCAAACAAGTCCAATAATATATTTGGAAACTTTTTTCACTTGAGGTAAAAACTCCATAATAATAAGGAAAAGAATGGTTTTGAAATCAACATAACATCTAGAAAATAAAAGTTTAAATTTCCTGGCAAAATTTTAATTAATAAAACAAGGTTAAAATTTTGTGGTGTCACAACACTACCCCCCTTAAGAAAAAATCTCGTCCTCGAGATTTGCTAAGGGTCGTTTTGAAAATATTGCTCCTATCAGCTGAAACCAAACAGATTACTCATAGCACATACTTGGGTACATCACATAAGTTGCAACACATAAATAAACATAGCTATGATGTTTATAATGAAAACGGTAAAAGGACAGGATCCCGAGAAAACGTCTCTGGTACTGGGACACACTCTTCTTCTATCGGGGGAAGTGGGTTAACCAGTCGATGGACGCGTCTCTCTTGGTCGGGTCTCAGTGGTCTGCCGATGGCGATCTGAGAATTTAAATCAGCGAGGCTCTGGAGATAACCCATAATTCGCTTGGTTAAACGTTCTTGAGCGATGACATACTGGACAAGGTTGGCCAGTACTGGGTCTCTCTCAATTCGTCCACCGGGGAAAGGATGCTACTTCTCCGAGTGCTGCACGGCTCGGAAAGTAATAGTACCCTCGTTCGCTGGCATAGGGTACCGCAAATCGAAGGTGAACAATCGCTTTGTGTGTAGCCGCTTCTATGGCCATCTGCGGAGTCGGCATAGATTTCCCCAGGAAGGAGACTTCTGTTGGGTCTTGATTTGAGTCTACGGGAGGAATGTGCACTGCTGCCCAATATTTTGAGGTGGATGAGGTGATCCTCGACTTGAGAAGCTCGTACTGGGGTGGCTTGGTAAAACCCATGGTACTGCAGGTAAAGTCCCACAATAGTTTAACAAAACTATCTGGGGTTGCATCTGGGGTCCTCAGATAAACGCTAGGGCTCGGCATGGCAAGAAATGGTTGTGAGGGTTGCGCACAAGATGAGGGGTACTCGACAAGGTCACGAGGTGGCCATTTATATAGCAACTGGGCTGGTTTATTTACCGCGGTGAGGGGCACTAGTTTGCTGGTTCTGCTCCCATGGGGTCGGGGTCCAAGCCATGGATACACACATCTCACAAAAGTGACGTGTTTCTGTGGGTGCTGTCAGGATTGGTTTTGGTAGCTACGCCCGGAATTAAAAATGCAGCCGTACACCAACGCACTCATGCATGGCCACTATTCAAAATAGGGATGCACAAGCAGGTAGCATTCCAATATGGCGATACATGATCACACAATTACAGGGCGTGGGGTATACTAAGACTCGGTACTACTCGAGTGACTTAGTCTACCTCGTTTATATCCAAGCGGGCGGGCCTTGTGGATGCCGAGGCTTCTCCATTGGCCTCACCGTCGGGGTTAGCTAGAGGGGGTTGAGGAACTGCAGGGTCGGGGTAGCGATGATGACCATCGCAGGGATTGTTGGCTACAATCCCGTTGGAGTGTGTTCCCAAAAGGAGACAAAGCACTTCTGGGGTCATCAAAGCACCTTGGTTGATGGCTGGGGCTGACCTCAAGGTCTCGATCGGTTGTCCGAATAGCACGACTGGATTGTCGGCGTCGGGCTCATCTTCTCTTCTTGCTGGGGCTCGGCGGATCAGTTCTCCACGACCTACGATTAGATCAAGGGTGATCTGATCGAACAGTTCCTCTAGTGCACTTACATAGCGCACCAGATGCAATAATGCGGGGTCCGTCTCGTGATCTTCGTTGGCAACCTAGGGTGGTCTACCATACCCGTCACGGCTGGGGTAGTAGTATAATGAGCGACAGTTAACTCTAGGCGACAAGTGCCGGAGTTGAACTATAGCTTCTCGGGCAGCTAGTTGGATGGCTTGTGGCTCAAACGAAGTTGTCCTTCCGGTGAACCTGTAGGGGCATTATGGCGATAGACCCCTACCATAGACGTGCACAGTGGCCTAAAATTGACGGCTCTCACCGCTCATGGACCCTTTGTACACAACATATTCTGCGGGCCCTTCTAATGCAAAGGCATGGCGGGTGAGGTTTTCTAGCACGGTCACAAAACCTCCAAGGTTGGTTGCATTGGTCTCAGTGTGAACAATGGGTCCTGGCATTTTAGCTCGGTTTGGGGTTAGAGGTTGTATTGTGCTGGGTCGAGGCTAGCGTGCCCTTTTTATAGAAAAAGGGGGCGGAGTCTTCCTTCGCACGCTTGCGAAAAAGACTATTCAGGGGCCGGTCACTGGCGTGTGATCGACATGCTAGGCTGATAGGTTGGGCACCAACTGCCAAAAGGTGTCGGGTCACTGTGTGGCTATCTTACACGAGAAGCTTGGCCGGGGTTTGGTTAAGGTCTGGTGGGTTGGTTTACCTAGGTTTTTCGACATGGCTAAGATAGGATTAGCCAATGGTCAGCCTGGCTCTGATACCAAGTTTGTCAGGACCGGATTTTCGGGTATTAATTTCCCAAAAGCGGCCCTTGTGCTAACCAGCCCCAGGATTACTATTAGCTGATGAGGCACCAACTTGATAAAGAAACTCCAAATAAAATACAGGATATGTAGTACAAGACCATTCTGGCCTATGAGTACAACAAATGGTTTGTTAGTGGCTGAACGCGGAAGCGGTTTGCGGATCACCAGCGTCTATGGGACTCCATTTCCCACAGGAACAGCTGACCAGGATAACTCCTATCTTCGCGAGGCTGCTATCACCCTTGCGTAGGTTCCGGGGCTGTCATCACAACGCTCCTCTTCACGAAAGAAATCTGGCCAAGACAATAGCCAGGGACAAGCCAGTGAGTACTTTGAATGTACTCGCAAACATTGAGAACACAGGTATAATATAGCCACTGATAATCATGTTTTGAAATATTCTATGATTACTTTGTCAGTTATGAAATAAGGTTCATGACGCACGCAAGGAGATCATTCGAATAAAACATGAGTAAACAATCAGGGAGTAGAAATGAAAAGCACCGATCGGGTGTCTGAAGCGACACCTCGAAGGGATAATAATATGAAGCATGCCTCAGTCGGGCGTCTGAGCGACACCACATAAAGGGCTTATATATAAAAGGAATAACAAGCATGCCACAGTCGGGCATCTGTGCGACACCACATAAAGGGCTTATAAGTAAATGAAATAACAAGCATGCCACAGTCGGGCGTCTGTGCGACACCACATAAAGGGCTTATAAGTAAATGAAATGACAAGCCTGCCACAGTCGGGCGTCTGAGCGACACCACATAAAGGGCTTATAAGTAAATGAAATGACAAGCCTGCCACAGTCGGGCGTCTGAGCGACACCATATAAATGGCTTATATAAGAATAATCACAGTGAATATCCGGGAGGTAGAACCGTCCCAGGGATACTCAATAATTCAAATGACATAAATGGTTAGTACATAATAATAATAATCATAATCATCATACGTCACAGGTCATAATCAATGTTCTGGTTTAGTAGTTTTTCCTCAGAAGACCGACACTAAGACCGACACTTCAGCCATCCCAGACTGTAGTCCTTAACCATGGACACGGCTATTCGAATAGGTATAATATCTCTGCAGAGGGTGTACTCTTTGCCCACGAGTAACGGATTTCTTTAGTCCATCAGAACTAATTCCGTCTATGCTCTTTTGGTCGAAAACATGCCTGACTTGCACACACCAGCTTAACTTTACTCATGTCAGGAATCACCCACGACACCTATTAAGCAAAACTCTAAGTGGGCAGGCTACAACCTCGCGTAGCATGGGATCAAATTTCTATCGCGCACTCTAAGGCGTGCCCCCCTTTCGGTCCAAACCGGAAACACCCATGCCCCCGGACCAGGTGGCATGCCTACCGGATGCAGCCGATATCTTCCACCATGGCCTCTCTGTAAGGTGTGTGCTAGGACAGGGGTTGACAACTTACTGAACCGTACCCTACCTACGGCGGGGACAAGTGGCAGCACGAAACAAGTATGGGGGTTACTGGAGCAAAACTCGATCTATGGCTGACTCAGGAGGCTTAAGTATTTCCTGCATGATTATCTCAAGAATTTATATTCCACACCCATCAGACAGCACCACCACTCATCCTACCTCCCCCTGCCCCACCGGGCATAACCGTCTCAACAAGGGGTTAGGGACAAGCTCGTGTCTACCCAAGACAGAGGCTTTCGCGGATCCTTCCCGGTAGGCATGAGAGGCATATGAGGGTGATTGCTATCACAAGCATATCCATTTCCAACAGCAAGAATTTTCATTATGCATTCAAAGCGTATGATCATGTCGTCACATAAAAATAACTAATGCTTCATGCCGAGGTGGTGTTATAACCGTATCAAACAACCTACAAAATATTATGCCATGGTTTAGAATGCTTGCCTTCAAGTTTTGGAGAGGCAGGGTGCATTCCAAAACTTTTGAAAGTTTCCTCCTTCAAACTCCTATTTTTGAAAATATACAAATAAAACATACTTTGAAAACAGTACAAAAAAAGTTGTTTGGAAAATTTTGAAATAAATACGAAAATAAACTAGACAATATTTGGGAAACAACAGAAAAAGAATCAAATCATTTGGATTTATATTTTAAAAGTTATAGCCAGTCAAAGATTGGTCAAATTCTGTTTTTTTAAATAAAACAGAAAAGAAAACGTTTCAAAAGGGAATACGCTTTCGAACCAGGGGAGACGTACGTGGGGATTTTACGCTTCCACTTAAAACCACGCGGGCGGGGCTGGGTTACTGACAGTGGGTCCAGGGGGCCCACTGGTCAGGTTTGACCAGTCGTCCCAGCCTCCTTCTTCCTCTGGCCGAATAGAGGTGAGGCTCCGGCGATCAACACAGGAGAACAGCGGCTCCTCGAGGGCATCTGAGCGCAGGGATGGACCCGCCAGACTGGGGCGGTCCTCGCGGTGGTCGAGGGAGCGACGGGGATGGAGGGAGTCACCGACGACGAGCTTCGCAGCGGACGGCAGCCTCGGGGGAGTTGGGGCTTCGCGCTACGGTGGTTCCCGAGCGGGTTTGAGGTGTTGGGTGGCTCCGCAGGGTCATGGGGAGTCAGACTGTGGCGCTAGATGGACGGGAGGGGCTCGGGTTGTGACTGAATGGATCGGAGGGCGGCGCCAGCTGTACTGGCCGGAGATAGGGAAGAAGACCTTCCCTGGTCGATTGACTACTACGGGGGTGCTAGGTGGGGTGGCTTGAGGTCGCCTGAGGTTTCGGAGAGGCTCGGGGCTCCTTATATAGGCGGTTGAGGTTGGCTGCGACGATGGCCATGGATAAAATCGTCGGCGACCTCCATTTTGTAGCTAGGGCGACGTGGCGGCGACGTGTGCTAGAAGACGGTCTTGCGGACGAGCTTGAGCTGTTCCAGGGGGTAGCTGGCGAGCGCTAGTGGCTCGGGCAGCGCTGTCCACGGCAAAGGTTGCTGTGGCCGCCTGCTAGCCGCCGTGGCCGACCTAACGGCAGAGCTATGGAGCTCCAGGGGCAGCTCTGTGACGCGGGAGGGGTCGGGCGCGTCGACTGGGAGAGGGGAAGTGCCAGAACGGCCGCGGGGTGGCGGCAACGGGACGCGGCGGATCGGTGCACGCGCGTGCAAAACGTGCGCTCTGGGCGCGCCCAGAGCTTGCATGCCAAGCGTTCGACGAAATGCCAGGGTGTGCTACAGGGCATAAGAGAGGCTGGGGATTAGCTGGCCATGGTTAGGGTTAGCTAGGAGCTTAGTGGACATGCCAGTATGTCCAGAGGGGCAAGATCACAGTGCAAAACAAAAATCATGCCAAAACTGACCATGCACACCAGGTGTTTGATAAAATGCCATGTGCATCTAGGCAACTCTTGGGGTGGCCAAACTTTCCAGATTGGGGTCTCTTTAGGTGATACAGAGGGTGGCAATGTTAGTTTGTTAAAAGCAAAAACTTGTCAGTTCAAGTTTGTGAGAAAACTGATTCTGGACAGAAAGTAAAAGGCACTGTTGCATGCACTTAAAATCCTCCAATGGGTCCACTCTTCTGGACTTAAGGGTTTTGCAAGATGGGGTATAAGCAGGAAAAGAAATCATAGCTAAAAGGGTTAGTTAAATGATGGTTGCTGTACAAATCACCATGTCGGACCAGAATGAAAAAGAGGTTGATTCACTCAAATATTTCAAAGGGGCAACTCTGGGTTTTTGCATAAGGTTTAATTACATACTACTACTAACATCCCACAATTTTGGTTCAGGTTTTAAAAGAATATTTAAATAGGTTGCAGTGCAAAATTGCCCACTGGACCAGATTTGAAAACTTGGTGTAGAACTCAAAATATCCAATGAATGAAATATATTTTTTCATGAAAGTGATTTAAAAACATCACATGACATCCCCAAATTTTGGTTGGAATTTTAAATAAATTTATCAAATGGTTGTCGTTCAAAAAGAGCTCCAAAACTAATGAAAAATCAGTTTAAGGACTAAAGCTTAGAGATAAATAATTATGCAAATAAATTCCACTGATAATAGAAATGTTTTTCTTGAAAGGGCAAACAAGTCCAATAATATATTTGGAAACTTTTTTCACTTGAGGTAAAAACTCCATAATAATGGTTAAAATTTTGGGGTGTCACAACACTACCCCCCTTAAGAAAAAATCTTGTCCTCGAGATTTGCTAAGGGTCGTTTTGAAAATATTGCTCCTATCAGCTGAAACCAAACAGATTACTCATAGCACATACTTGGGTACATCGCATAAGTTGCAACACATAAATAAACATAGCTATGATGTTTATAATGAAAATGGTAAAAGGACAGGATCCCGAGAAAACGTCTCTGGTACTAGGACACACTCTTCTTCTATCGGGGGAAGCGGGTTGACCAGTCGATGGACGCGTCTCTCTTGGTCGGGCCTCAGTGGTCTGCCATGGTGATCTGAGATTTTAAATCAGCGCGGCTCTAGAGATAACCCATAATTCGCTTGGTCAAACGTTCTTGAGCGATGACATACTGGACAAGGTTGGCCAGTACTGGGTCTCTCTCAATTCGTCCACCGGGGAAAGGATGCTACTTCTCCGGGTGCTGCACGGCTCGGAAAGTAATAGTACCCTCGTTCGCTGGCATAGGGTACCGCAAATCGAAGGCGAACAATCGCTTCTATGGCCATCTGCGGAGTCGGCATAGATTTCCCCAGGAAGGAGACTTCCGTTGGGTCTTGATTTGAGTCTACAGGAGGAATGTGCACTGCTGCCCAATATTTCGAGGTGGATGAGGTGATCCTCGACTTGAGCAGCTCATACTGGGTGGCTGGGTAGAATCCATGGTACTGCAGGTAAAGTCCCACAATAGTTTAACAAAACTAGTTTGCTGGTTCTGCTCCCATGGGGTCGGGGTCCAAGCCACGGATACACACATCTCACAAAAGTGATGTGTTTCTGTGGGTGCCGTCAGGATTGGTTTTGGTAGCTACGCCCAGAATAAAAAATGCAGCCGTACACCAACGCACTCATGCATGGACACTATTCAAAATAGGGATGCACAAGCAGGTAGCATTCCAATATGGCGATACATGATCACACAATTACAGGGCGTGGGGTATACTAAGACTCGGTACTACTCGAGTGACTTATTCTACCTCGTTTATATCCAAGCGGGCAGGCCTTGTGGATGCCAAGGCTTCTCCATTGGCCTCACCGTCGGGGTTAGCTGGAGGGGGTTGAGGAACTGCAGGGTCGGGGTAGCGATGATGACCATCGCGGGGATTGTTGGCTACAATCCCGTTGGAGTGTGTTCCCAAAAGGCGACGAAGCACTTCTGGGGTCATCAAAGCACCTTGGTTGATGGCTGGGGATAACCTCAAGGTCTCGATCGGTTGTCCGAACAGCACGACTGGATTGTCGGCGTCAGGCTCATCTTCTCTTCTTGCTGGGGCTCGGCGGATCAGTTCTCCACGAGCTGCGATTAGATCAAGGGTGATCTGATCGAACAGTTCCTCTAGTGCACTTACTGTAACACCCTCGATGCGACTATAGCTCCCACGTGTCGAGGTACGACTTAGAGACATAATCGCATTGAAGGCATATGTCGCAAGTTAGGCAATCTTCACAACATCCCATGTAATATAAATAATAAAGGGGAGATAACATAGTTGGCTTACACTCGCCACGTCAATCAAGTACATAAATAACATTACATCAACCAAACACTCATGGCCCGACTACGACGCCAAAATAAAAGAGAACCCAACCTGCGACACGGTCCCGATCACCCCCAACTGGGCACCACTACTGATCATCGGGAAAGGAAACATAGTAACGTTGAGAGTCCTCGTTGAACTCCCACTTGAGCTCAAACGCGTCTCCTGGAGCGGAATCATCAGGCCCTGCATCTGGTGTAATAGTAATCTGTGAGCCACAGGGACTCAGCAATCTCGCACCCTCGCGATCAAGACTATTTAAGCTTAAATGGTATGGCAAGGTAATTATGTGGAGCTACAACAAGCGACAAGCAAGTATGGTGGCTAACTTATTCGCAAAAGAGAGCGAGAAGAGGAACTAGAGAACAACCTGCGCAAACATTACTCCAACACCGTGTCCACTTCCCGGACTCCGCCGAGAAGAGGCCATCACGGTAACACACTCAGTTGATTCATTTTAGTTAAGTTAAGGTTCAAGTTATCTACAACCGGACATTAACAAATTCCCATCTGCCCATAACCGCGGGCACAGCTTTCGAAAGTTCAAATCCCTGCAGGGCATTCCCAACTTAGCCCATGACAAGCTCTCACGGTCAACGAAGGAATAGACCTCCTCCCAAGATGTTCCGATCAGACTCGGTATCTCGGTTCTTCAAGACACTTCGACAGGTTAAAACAAGACCAGCAACACCGCCCGAATGTACCGACAAATCCCGATAGGAGCTGCACATATCTCTTTCTCAGGGCACACTCAGATTGTCTTAGGTACGGGTAGGCCAGCCCAGAGTTGCCCCTGGTGGCCACCGGCAGCTGACAGGTGGACCAACACTCAGAGGAGCACTGGCCCGGGGGGTTAAAATAATGATGACCCTTGAGTCTGAAGAACCCAAGGGAAAGAAAAGGCTAGGTGGCAAATGGTAAAACAAAGGTTGGGCATTGCTGGAAAAGCTTTAATCAAGGCAAACTATCAAGCGGTTCCGATTATAACCCAACCGCGTAAGGAACGCAAAATCCGGGAACATACACCGATATGACAGAAACTAGGGCGACAAGAGTGGAACAAAACACTAGGCGAGAGGCCGAGCCTTCCACCCTTTACCAAGTATATAGATGCATTAAGATAACAAGATTATATAATGATATCCCAACAAGTAAATAAATGTTCCAACAAGGAACGACCTCCAATCTTCACCTGCAGCTAGCAACGCTATAAGAGGGGCTGAGCAAAGCGGTAACATAGCCAATCAACGGTTTGCTAGGACATGGTGGGTTAGAGGTTTGACATGGCAATTTGGGAGGCTTGAAATCAAGTGGTAGGCATCGTAGCATTGGCATAGCAAAGAGCGAGCAAATCTAGCAGAGAAAAGATAGTAGTGATTTCGAGGGTATGATCATCTTGCCAGCACAGTTGTCAGAGTTGACTGGATCCTCGAAAGCAAACTCAACAGGCTCCTCGTTAGCGAACTCGTCTCCTGGCTCTACCCAAACAAGACAAACAAGCAACAAGGATACAATCAACCACGTGCAAGGATCAAGCAATATGATGCAATGATGATATGCTATGCGGGATGCGATGCGGGATGCAAAATGCAAGATGTGACAGGAGATGCAAGAACCTGGCCTCAACTTGGAAATCCAAGGGTGCCACTGGAAATATGAGATGAAATCGCTTGAAAACGATATAAAGAACGCCGGACTCGGAGTTACGGTTTGGAAATGGCAAGCGATTCAAAAATGACACCGGTCTGCGATTTATAGCAAGTAGCCATCTAATTGCAATGAGATGAACATGCTACAGCAACCAAACATGACAACAAAATACATGGAAGGGATGCATACAAAAGTCTAGCACTGAGCTACGGCCAATTCATCGATTAACAGGTTCAAACAAGCATGGCAAAAATGCATATGACAAACAGATTTCAGACTTAGTGAAATTAACACTTGTCTGGAATTTCAGATAAGGTAGCACTCTTCGGAGCAACAAAACTACATGCTACAGGACCAGAACATGGCAAAGTAAATCATGGCATGGAGCTACTCAAAGAGCTTAACAAAAGTCCCTTAGTGACCTTGAGCCAAAAGGGATCAGAGAATACAATTGCAAGCATGTGAACATAGCAAAAACATAATCAGTTTTCAGACTTAGTGAAAACTGGCACATGCTAAAACATATCTCAAGTAGGCATGTTGACGAGCTCGATGCACTCACTACGGTGCAATTCATGACAAGATAAGCATACATATATCAAGAACACACAAAATTCAAGCTATACATGGCAAGAACAATAGCATACAATGCACGGATCAACTACAACATCATCGGCAAAATGGCAAACAAGTTGACAATCTGCCCAGATTCACAAACTAGCAAAAGTAGTGCTCGATTGACTCAAGCTAGGGTGCTCCATAATTGCAAACAAAGACATGGATGGATATAGCACTACAAGATTAACAAAACATCCTTACTGATCATCCTCAAAAGAGGCACGGATCACTAGGAAACAACATGAACATATGACAATATGAGATAAACAGATCAAGGACTTAGTGGAATTACTAAGTCCCTGAAAACAGAATTAACAAGTGCACCACTTTGCAAGGTTGTACTAGTCACCACACACATCACAAAAATACATTGGTTGCACCTCTGGAAAGATGACAAAACCCTTAACAAAACATGTGTAGAGCATCAGGGCATATCATGCACACGTTAATCATGGCAAAAATGACAAAAATCTAAATGGAGTAGCACATCTGACAATTAACTCAAGTAGCCCTCTTCTAACAGCATTTCGGGAATCAAGATGAACTCAAATGAAAATGATGCAATGGAATGAAATGATGTACTCTCTGAGATGAACATTTTGATATGCTATATGCATATAAATCGGAGCTACGGATGCAAAGTTACGGAGCTATGAATAAGGGCACTTGGATTAGAAAATCCGGGGACTTAGTGAAAAAAAACAACCTCTCTCAGATTTAGGGTTTCGGTGGCACGCGAACCGAGGCGGCGGCCTACTGTTCACCGGCGGCGGGGTTGACACCTGAGGAGGTTGCCGGAGTGGCGGAGCTCATCGGATCGGCGACCGGAGCGCGGGGCCCGAGGGGCGCGGCGGCGGAGGTGGCGGGCGAGGCGGCGCGGCCGGGCGGGCGAGGCGGCGCGGCGGAGGTCGGGCTGGCTCGGGAGGAGAAGGGCGGCGCGGGCGGCGGTCAACGGGAGAGGAGGCGGGGCCCGGGCGCGCGCGGAAAGGGCCGGCCTTGGGCTTCCCGGGCCCGGCGGCACGGCGATGCGGTCCCGCGGGGCGCGGCCAACAGCGAGACGCCACGTGGCGGCGGAGGCGGAGTTCGGACGTGTCCGTCGGCGGGGGAAAAATGTCCGGCGGCGCGCGATGACGAGATCTAGGGTTAGGGGGAGAAGGAGACCCGGGATTTCGTGGAGGGATCTATTTATAGGCATAGAGGGAGGTAGGAGAGTCCAAATGAGGTGCGGTTTTCGGCCATGCGATCGTGATCGAACACTCTAGATGATGGAGCAGGTTTAGGTGGGTTTTGGGCCAAATTGGAGGGGTGTTGGGCTGCAACACACACGAGGCCTTTTCGGTCCATCGGTTAACCGTTGGAGTATGAAACGAAGTCCAAATGATACGAAACTTGACATGCGGTCTACCGGTAGTAAACCAAGGCCTCTTGGCAAGTCTCAGTCCAATCCTGAAATGTTTAATCCCCACACATGAAAGAAAGCTAGAAATGACCACCGGAGGAGAACGAAGCGCCGGAATGCAAAACGGGCAACGGGGAAAATGCTCGAATGGATGAGATGATCACATATGCAAATGCAATGCACAGTATGACTGATATGAGATGCATGACAACGACAACAACACACGGAGACAAAAACCCGAACCCGAGAAAATAAATTAACTTAACTCCGGAAACGGCAAGAGTTGGAGTAACAAATTGGGAAAGTTACATCCGGGGTGTTACAACACTCCACCACTACGAAAGGATCTCGTCCCGAGATCTGGGACTGAAAGAACGTCGGGTTCTCAGAACGGAGGTGATCCTCGCGTTCCCAGGTAGCTTCACGGTCGGAATGGTGTGACCACTTGACTTTGAGAAATTTGATTGACTTGTTGCGAGTCTTGCGTTCAGTCTCTTCAAGAATAGCAACTGGGTGCTCACAATAAGAGAGATCTTCTTGGATCTCAATGTCCTCGAAGTTGACGGTGCGGTCAGGAGTCTTGAAGCACTTTCGAAGCTGAGAGACATGGAACACGTCATGAACATTTGCAAAGTTTGAAGGAAGCTCGAGTTGATAGGCGAGGTCGCCTCTCTTGCTGACAATCTTGAAAGGTCCCACGTATCTGGGGGCAAGCTTCCCTTTGATACCGAAGCGACGAGTACCTTTCATAGGAGATACGCAGAGGTAAACATGATCTCCGATCTCGAATGCCAATTCATGGTGCTTACTGTCATAGTAGCTCTTCTGGCGGGATTGGGCTGCTTTGAGGTTATCACGAGTGACTTTGCACATTTCCTCTACCTCTATGATTAAGTCATTACCCAAAAGCTGACGTTCACCGGTTTCAGACCAGTTGAGAGGGGTACGGCACTTCCTTCCATACAGAATTTCAAAAGGGGCCTTGGCCGAACTTGCTTGAAAACTGTTGTTGTAGGAGAATTCAGCATAAGGAAGACAATCCTCCCACTTCATGCCGAAAGAGATCACACAAGCCCTGAGCATATCTTCAAAAATCTGGTTGACACGCTCGACTTGACCGCTAGTTTGAGCATGGAAAGCTGTGCTAAAGCGGATGTTGGTGCCCATGGCCTTCTGAAAAGAATCCCAAAACTTGGAGGTAAAGATGCTGCCACGGTCTGAAGAGATCACTTGTGGAATACCGTGCAGTGAGACAATACGCGAGGTATAGAGTTCCGCCAATTGAGCTGCAGTGATCGACTCTTTGATAGGCAGAAAGTGAGCCACTTTAGTGAGTTTGTGGATGACAACGAATATATCATCATTCCCACGCTTGGACTTTGGAAACCTAGTCACGAAGTCCATTTCAATGTGGTCAAACATCCATTCTGGAATGGCAAGAGGTTGGAGGAGACCAGCTGGCCTTTGGTGTTCTGCCTTCACTCTTCTGCAGACATCACATTCATTCACGAATTGAGCAATCTCGCGCTTCATTCGAGTCCACCAATAAGCCTGCTTGAGGTCCTGATACATCTTCGTGCTCCCAGGGTGGATGGAGAGGAGAGAATTGTGAGCCTCGTTCATGATCACTTTACGGAGGTCACCTTTGGGTACAACAATACGATCCTCGAAGAAGAGAGTATCCTTGTCATCAAGGCGGTAGCACTTGTACTTGGGTTGACTCTTGGCAATCCCAATCTTCACCTTTTTCACCATAGCATCAAGAAGCTGAGCTTGGCGAATCTGGTCTTCCAAGGTAGGAGAGACTTGAAGGTTGGCGAGGAAACCTTGAGGAACAACTTGCAGATTAAGTTTGCGGAAAGCTTCACAAAGCTCGGGTTGATAAGGCTTGAGAATCAGACTGTTGCAGTAAGCTTTTCTGCTCAATGCGTCAGCAATCACATTGGCCTTGCCTGGAGTATACTCGATACTTGGATTATACTCTTGAATCATTTCGACCCATCGAGTTTGCCTGAGGTTGAGATTAGGCTGAGTGAAGATGTACTTGAGACTCTTGTGATCAGTGAAAATGTCCACTTTTCTTCCCAATAGAAGATGTCTCCAAGTCAAAAGAGCATGCACAACTGCCGCCAACTCGAGATCATGAGTGGGGTAGTTCTTCTCATTAGGCTTCAACTGGCGAGAGGTATAAGCAACAACTTTCTTCTCTTGCATCAATACTGCGCCAAGACCTTGGAGAGAGGCATCACAAAAGACCTCGTACGGCTTGGATTCATCAGGCGGAGTCAGAACTGGAGCAGTGATCAATTTCTCTTTCAAAGTGTTGAAAGCAATGTCACACTCCGGAGACCAAACGTACTTGACGTGCTTCTGGAGAAGATTAGAGAGAGGCTTCGCGATCTTAGAAAAGTTTTCAACGAATCTTCGGCAATAGCTTGCGAGACCGAGGAAGCTACGGAGTTGCTTCACGTTCTGAGGAGGTTCCCAATTCACAATTGCAGACACCTTCTCAGGATTCACGGCAATGCCCTTGGCAGAGATGATATGACCAAGATAAAGAACCTCATCAAGCCAAAATTCACACATGGAGAACTTGGCGTAGAACTGATGTTCTCTAAGCTTATCGAGAACCAAACGCAAGTGCTTGGCATGATCTTCCTTGTTCTTGGAGAAAACCAGAATGTCGTCGAGATAGACCAAAACGAAGTCATTGGTGTAGGCGTTGAAGATGAAGTTCATCATGCGAGAGAACGTCGGAGGAGCGTTGACGAGGCCAAAAGACATGACAGTGTATTCATATGAACCATAGCTTGTCCTGAAAGCCGTCTTGGGAATATCTTGCTCACGGATTCGAATCTGATGATAACCCATACGGAGATCAAGCTTAGAGAATACTTGGGCACCTTTGAGTTGTTCGAAGAGCTCATTGATGTTGGGAAGTGGGTATTTGTTCTTGATGGTCTTCTTGTTCAATGGACGGTAATCAACACAAAGTCGGTCCGTTCCATCCTTCTTCTTCACAAAAAGAACACCACAACCCCACGGAGAAGAACTAGGCCGGATGAGACCCATTTTCTCTTGAATATCGAGTTGCTTCTTCAGCTCCTTCAACTCTTCAGGTCCGAGCTTGTAAGGACGTTTGCACACAGGTTCCGTGCCAGGCTCAAGATCAATAACGAATTCAACTGGCCGGTGCGGAGGCATTCCTGGAAGCTCTTCTGGAAAGACGTCTTCATATTCGCAAATGACTGGAATTTGCGAGATAGCATCCAGTTCACCCTTCTCATTGAGAGAAAACAGACGGATGGTATCATCACGAGCGGCAAAGACAATTACATCCAAAGACGAATGAGTCAATTGAATCTGCCTGGCTGCACAATCAAGCTGAGCCTTGTGCTTAGAAAGCCAATCCATTCCGAGAATAAGATCAATATCCGAGTCACCAAGAACCGTTGGAGAAGCCAGAAACTTGTAGTCACCCAAGGTGATAGTAACATCCGGAGCAATGGAGTTAGCATGCATGCGCCTACCGGGAGATACAACTGCTAATGGACTAGGCAAAATTTGCAAAGCCAAACCATGCCTAGATGAAAACAGTCTCGAGATGAAATAATGCGATGCACCCATGTCAAAAAGAACTTTAGCTGGAATATCATTAACAGGAAGGTTACCCATGATGACATCTGACGAGTCCTCTGCCTGGGCTGCATTCATCAAATTGACCTTGGTGTGCTTGGGTTTATGCTTGACCACAGCTGTACTTGCCGATCTGACAGGAGGAGGAGGAAGACGCCTCTGGTTGAAACACTTGTTGGCATAGTGACCCTTCTGTTGGCACTTGTTGCACGTGACCTCTGAAAGCGGACGGTGATACGGAGCACTCGATCTTGGAGCTTGAGACGAAGTCTTGTTCTGAAAGCCAGGGTTGGGTGGGTGGGAAGAACCACTGCCACCTTTGCTCTTCTACTGATACGGCTGACGGAACGGAGGAGGAGGAAGCCAATACTTCTGCTGCTTGGCCACTTGAGTAGAGGAAGAAGGAGTAAGATCTCTAACTCGCTTCTTGGAAGCATCACACCTCAACTGAGCAGCCTCTTGCTTCAATGCCATGTTGTAGAACTCATCGTATCTCAAGGGCTCGAAGAGAACAAGAGCTAGCTGAATTTCTTCTCTGAGACCACCCCTGAACTGGTATATCATGCTCTTCTCATCAGGGACGTCCTGCTTGGCAAAGCGGGCGAGCTTCTGGAACAACTTGTTGTAGTCATAGACAGACAAAGAGCCTTGCTTCAGGTTGCGGAATTCCTCACGCTTGCTTTCAACCACGCTCTGGGGAATATGATGAGCTCGGAAATCTCGACGAAATCATCCCAAGTGATAACACGTCCACCTCTGGAATCCTTGTACTGCTGGAACCATTCTGCAGCTTGATCTTTGAGTTGGAAGGAAGCGAACTTAACAAAGTCCTCAGGCCTGACGTTACTGCACTCGAAATGCTTGCACAGATCCACTAAGCCAATCGTCAGCATCGGTTGCCTCAACACAATTGCTGAAAGTCTTTGGCCCGTTAGCAAGGAACTGGTTGAGTGAAGCAAAGTGATTCTGATTGTTGCCTTGATTCCCTTGGTTGCCTTGATTGCGCTCTTGAAGAATTTGCATGATCAACTGTGTGTTTGCATTGGTTGCGGCCATCACAGCTTGCCATGCCTCCGGAGGAGGTGGAGGTGGTGGCGGATCAGGATTCGGAGTCGTGCGCGTTGGAGGAGCCATCCTGAAGAGGTTGACCACCATTAGCACATTGATAGACAAATATTGAAGCTGAATCCAACGGAATGAAAATTGCAACATATAGTCTTCACATCCGAACAAAATGAACGAATGCATTCCTCTTGAAATGGTCACATATCCATAAATTGAGAAGCCACGTAGAATTAAGGTAGAGAAATAAATCAACAAGGTACGGATCAAGAACGAATAATCGGTAAGAAATCCCAATCTCAAACCAATATCCGTGGAAGAAGAACTAGAGCTACAAGAATTCCCACCTATGAAACTCCCGAACCTTTCCGGTTATGCAATCAGGTGTTGGGGATACAGGGGAAGCATAATATCTCACCCAAATCTAGCAAATCCTACATCCAGCTGTATCCATCCTTCAACACATAACCAAGAAAACCTTCGGAAACCATCTACCTCAACCTTCGAAAAGCATCCGTTATACAAGTTATGGCGATACTCCGAACTCCCGCCCCAGTACTGGGTGGCGTCGAGGTTATCTCACCAACGAACTGCATAAAAGAGATTTTCGATGTCGGCGTACTAAACTCAGGTATTCTAGAACTGCAACGATCAAATTATGATGACAACACCTCAGAGCTCAACTCCCCGGGACACTTCCACTAAACCCCTGACAGTAGGCACCAAGACAATGTTCTCATCATAAAACCATCGGAACGATTCCAAGATACCCGCGTGATCCTAAAATTTTTTAGTGAAATTTGAGAAGAGAAGAGTCAAAACTCTACGTCAGGATGCCTTACCAGAGCGATGAGGAGACTGGGAAGTAAAAAGAATTCCTAAACTCTCCGATATATAATTCCTAAATGAGTCAAAACATAGTTCTAGACACAACTCGGCCGCTAAGAACGATCAAGCAATGGGGCTCCTAAGGTCGGGGAAGGCTCTGATTACCAACTTGTAACACCCTCGATGCGACTATAGCTCCCATGTGTCGAGGCACGACTTAGAGACATAATCGCATTGAAGGCATATGTCGCAAGTTAGGCAATCTTCACAACATCCCATGTAATATAAATAATAAATGGGAGATAACATAGTTGGCTTACACTCGCCACGTCAATCAAGTACATAAATAACATTACATCAACCAAACACACATGGCCCGACTACGGCGCCAAAATAACAGAGAACCCAACATGCGACACGGTCCCGATCACCCCCAACTGGGCACCACTACTGATCATCAGGAAAGGAAACATAGTAACATTGAGAGTCCTCGTCGAACTCCCACTTGAGCTCAAACGCGTCTCCTGGAGCGGAATAATCAGGCCCTGCATCTGGTGTAATAGTAATCTGTGAGCCACAGGGACTCAGCAATCTCGCACCCTCGTGATCAAGACTACTTAAGCTTAAAAGGTATGGCAAGGAAATTATGTGGAGCTGCAGCAAGCGACTAGCAAGTATGGTGGCTACCTTATTTGCAAAAGAGAGCGAGAAGAGGAGGCAAAGCGCGAGCGAGAAACTAGAGAACAACCTGCACAAACATTACTCCAACACCGTGTCCACTTCCCGGACTCCGCCGAGAAGAGGCCATCACGGTAACACACTCAGTTGATTCATTTTAATTAAGTTAAGGTTCAAGTTATCTACAACCGGACATTAACAAATTCCCATCTGCCCATAACCGCGGGCACGGCTTTTGAAAGTTCAAATCCCTACAGGGGAGTCCCAACTTAGCCCATGACAAGCTCTCACGGTCAACGAAGGAATAGACCTCCTCCCAAGATGTTCCGATCAGACTCGGTATCTGGGTTCTTCAAGACACTTCGACAGGTTAAAACAAGACCAGCAACACCGCCCGAATGTGCCGACAAATCCCGATAGGAGCTGCACATATCTCTTTCTCAAGGCACACTCAGATTGTCTTAGGTACGGGTAGGCCAGCCCAGAGTTGCCCCTGGTGGCCACCGGCAGCTAACAGGTGGACCAACACTCAGAGGAGCACTGGCCCGGGGAGTTAAAATAATGGTGACCCTTGAGTCTGCAAAACCCAAGGGAAAGAAAAGGCTAGGTGGCAAATGGTAAAACCAAGGTTGGGCATTGCTGAAAAATCTTTAATCAAGGCGAACTATCAAGGGGTTCCCATTATAACCCAACCGCTTAAGGAATGCAAAATCCGGGAACATAACACCGATATGACGGAAACTAGGGCGGCAAGAGTGGAACAAAACACTAGGCGAGAGGCCGAGCCTTCCATCCTTTACCAAGTATATAGATGCATTAAGATAACAAGATAATATAATGATATCCCAACAAGTAAATAAATGTTCCAACAAGGAACGGCCTCCAATCTTCACCTGCAGCTAGCAACGCTATAAGATGGGCTGAGCAAAGCGGTAACATAGCCAATCAACGGTTTGCTAGGACATGGTGGGTTAGAGGTTTGACATGGCAATTTGGGAGGCTTGAAAGCAAGTGGTAGGCATCGTAGCATTGGCATAACAAAGAGCGAGCAAATCTAGCATAGCAAAGATAGTAGTGATTTCGAGGGTATGATCATCTTGCCTGCACAGTTGTCAGAGTTGACTGGATCCTCGAAAGCAAACTCAACGGGCTCCTCATTAGCGAACTCATCTCCTGGCTCTACCCAAACAAGACAAACAAGCAACAAGGATACAATCAACCACGTGCAAGGATCAAGCAATATGATGCAATGATGATATGCTATGCGGGATGCAAAATGCAAGATGTGACAGGATATGCAAGAACCTGGCCTCAACATGGAAATACAAGGGTGCCACTGGAAAGATGATATGAAATTGCTTGAAAACGATATAAAGAACGCCGGAATCGGAGTTACAGTTTGGAAATGGCAAGCGATTCAAAAATGACACCGGTCTGCAATTTATAGCAAGTAGCCATCTAATTGCAATGAGATGAACATGCTACAGCAACCAAACATGACAACAAAATACATGGCAGGGATGCATACAAGATTCTTAACAAAAGTCTAGCACTGAGCTACGGCCAAGTCGTCCATTAACAGGTTGAAACAAGCATGGCAAAAATGCATATGACAAACAGATTTCAGACTTAGTGAAATTAACACTTGTCTGGAATTTCAGATCAGGTAGCCCTCTTCGGAGCAACAAGACTACATGCTACAGGACCTGAACATGGCAAAGTAAATCATGGCATGGAGCTACTCAAAGAGCTTAAAAAAAGTCCCTTAGTGACCTTGAGCCAAAAGTGATCAGAGAATACAATTGCAAGCATGTGAACATAGCAAAAACATAATCAGTTTTCAGACTTGGTGAAAACTGGCACATGCTGAAACATATCTCAAGTAGGCATGTTTACAAGCTCGATGCACTCACTACGGTGCAATTCATGACAAGATAAGCATACATCTATCAAGAACACACAACATGCAAGCTAGACATGGCAAGAACAATAGCATAGCATGCATAGATCAACTACAACATCATCGGCAAAATTGCAAACAAGTTGACAATCTGCCCAGATTCACAAAGTTGCAAAAGTAGTGCTAGATTGACTCAAGCTAGGTTGCTCCATAATTGCAAACAAAGACACGGATGGATATAGCACTACAAGATTAACAAAACATCCTTACTGATCATCCTCAAAAGAGGCACGGATCACTAGGAAACAACATGAACATATGACAATATGAGATAAACAGATCAAGGACTTTGCAATCTTGTACCACTTTGGAAGCTTGAACATATGACAACATGAACATATGACAACATGAACAAAGACATGGATGAATTACAAAGTCCCTGAAAACAGAATTAACAAGTGCACCACTTTGCAAGCTTGTACTAGTCACAACACACATCACAAAAATACATGGGTTGCACCTCTGGAAATATGACAAAACCCTTAACAAAACATATGTAGAGCATCAGGGCATATCATGCACACGTTAATCATGGCAAAAATGACAAAAAGCTAAATGGAGTAGCAGATCTGACAATTAACTCAAGTAGCCCTCTTCTAACAGCATTTCGGGCGTCAAGATGAACTCAAATGAAAATGATGCAATGGAATGAAATGATGTACTCTCTGAGGTGAACATTTTGATATGCTATATGCATGAATCGGAGCTACGGATGCAAAGTTACGGAGCTATGAACAGGGGCACTTGGATTAGAAAATCCGGGGATTTAGTGAAAAAAACAACCTCTCTCAGATTTAGGGTTTCGGTGGCACGCGAACCGAGGCGGCAGCGCACTGTTCATTGGCGGCGGGGTTGACACCGGAGGAGGTCGCCGGAGTGGCGGAGCTCGTCGGAGCGGCGACCGGAGCGCGGGGCCCGAGGGACGCGGCGGCGGAGGCGGCGGGCGAGGCGGCGCGGCCTGGCGGGCGAGGCGGCGGCGATGGCGCGGCGAAGGCGGTGCGGTCCGGCCGGGCGGCGGCGCGGCAGAGGTCGGGCCGGCTCGGGAGGAGAAGGGCGGCGCGGGCTGCGGTCAACGGGAGAGGAGGCGGGGCCCGGGCGCGCGCGGAGAGGGCCGGCCTTGGGCTTCCCGGGCCCGGCAGCGCGGCGATGCGGTCCCGCGGGGAATGATGAGACGCCACGTGGCGGCGGAGGCGGAGTTCGGACGTGTCCGTCGGCGGGGGAAAAATGTCCCGGTGCGCCATGATGAGATCTAGGGTTAGGGGGAGGAGGAGACCCGGGATTTCGTGGAGGGATCTATTTATAGGCATAGAGGGAGCTAGGAGAGTCCAAATGAGGTGTGGTTTTTGGCCACGCGATCGTGATGATGGAGCAGGTTTAGGTGGGTTTTGGGCCAAATTGGAGGGGTGTTGGGCTGCAACACACACGAGGCCTTTTCGGTCCCTCGGTTAACCGTTGGAGTATCAAACGAAGTCCAAATGATACAAAACTTGACAGGCGGTCTACCGGTAGTAAACCAAGGCCGCTTGGCATGTCTAGGTCCAATCCGGAAATGTTTAATCCCCACACTTGAAAGAAAGCTAGAAATGACCATCGGAGGAGAACGAAGCGCCGGAGTGCAAAACGGGCAACGGGGAAAATGCTCGAATGCATGAGATGAACACGTATGCAAATGCAATGCACATGATGACATGATATGAGATGCATGACAACTACAACAACACACGGATACAAAATCCCGAACCCGAGAAAATAAATTAACTTAACTCCGGAAACGGCAAGAGTTGGAGTACAAATTGGGAAAGTTACATCCTGGGTGTTACACTTACATAGCGCACCAGATGAAATAATGCGGGGTCCGTCTCGTGATCTCCGTTGGCAACCTAGGGTGGTCTACCATACCCGTCACGGCTGGGGTAGTAGTATAATGAGCGACAGTTAACTCTAGGCGACAAGTGCCGGAGTTGAACTATAGCTTCTCGGGCAGCTAGTTGGATGGCTTGTGGCTCAAAGGAAGTTGTCCTTCCGGTGAACCTGTAGGGGCGTTCTGGCGATAGACATCTACCATACACATGCACAGTGGCCCAAAATTGACGGCTCTCACCGCTCATGGACCCTTGGTACACAACATATTCTGGGGGCTCTTCGAATGCAAAGGCACAGCGGTTGAGGTTTGCTAGCACGGTCACAAAACCTCGAAGGTTGGTTGCTGTGGTCTCATTGTGAACAATGGGTCCTGGCATTTTACCTCGGTTTGGGGTTAGAGGTTGTGTTGTGCTGGGTCGAGGCTAGCGTGCCCTTTTTATAGAAAAAGGGGGCGGAGTCTTCCTTCGCACGCTTGCAAAAAAGACTATTCAGGGGCCAGTCACTTGCGTGTGATCGACAGGCTAGGCTGATAGGTTGGGCACCAACTACCAAAAGGTGTCGGGTCACTGTGTGGCTATCTTACACGAGAAGCTTGGCCGGGGTTTGGTTAAGGTCTGGTGGGTTGGTTTACCTAGGTTTTTCGACATGGATAAGATAGGATTAGCCAATGGTCAGCCTGGCTCTGATACCTAGTTTGTCAGGACCGGATTTTCGGGTATTAATTTCCCAAAAGCGGCCCTTGTGCTCACCATCCCCAGGATTACTGTTAGCTGATAAGGCACCAACTTGATACAGAAACTCCAAATAAAATACAGGATGTGTAGTACAAGACCATTTTGGCCTATGAGTACAACAAATGGTTTGCTAGTGGCTGAAGGCCGAAGCGGTTTGTGAATCACCAGTGTCTATGGGACTCCATTTCCCACAGGAATAGCTGACCAGGATAACTCCTATCTTCGCGAGGCTGCTATCACCATTGCATAGGTTCCGGGGCTGTCATCACAACGCTCCTCTTCACGCAAGAAATCTGGCCAAGACAATAGCCAGGGACAAGCCAGTGAGTACTTTGAATCTACTCGCAAACATTGAGAACATAGGTATAATATAGCCATTGATAATCATGTTTTGAAATATTCTATGATTACTTTGTCAGTTATGAAATAAGGTTCATGACGCACGCAAGCAGATCATTCGAATAAAACATGAGTAAACAATCAGGGAGTAGAAATGAAAAGCACCGATCGGGTGTCTGAAGCGACACCTCGAAGGGATAATAATATGAAGCATGCCTCAGTCGGGCGTCTGAGCGACACCACATAAAGGGCTTATATATAAAAGGAATAACAAGCATGCCACAGTCGGGCATCTATGAGACACCACATAAAGGGCTTATAAGTAAATGAAATAACAAGCATGCCACAGTCGGGCGTCTGTGCGACACCACATAAAGGGCTTATAAGTAAATGAAATGACAAGCCTGCCACAGTCGAGCGTCTGAGCGACACCACATAAAGGGCTTATAAGTAAATGAAATGACAAGCCTGCCACAGTCGGGCGTCTGAGCGACACCACATAAACGGCTTATATAAGAATAATCACAGTGAATATCCGAGAGGTAGAACCGTCCCAGGGATACTCAATAATTCAAATGACATAAATGGTTAGTCCATAATAATAATAATAATAATCATAATCATCATACATCACAGGTCATAATCAATGTTCTGGTTTAGTAGTTTTTCCTCCGAAGACCGACACTAAGACCGACACTTGACCCATCCCAGACTGTAGTCCTTAACCATGGACACGGCTATTCGAATAGGTATAATATCTCTACAGAGGGTGTACTCTTTACCCACGAGTAACGGATTTCTTTAGTCCATCAGAACTAATTCCGTCTATGGTCTTTTAGTCGAAAACATGCCTGACTTGCACAGACCAGCTTAACTTTACTCGTGTCAGGAATCACCCACGAAACCTGTTAAGCAAAACTCTAAGTGGGGAGGCTACAACCTCGCGTAGCATGGGATCAAATTTCTATCGCGCGCTCTAAGGGGTGCCCCCCTCTCGGTCCCAACCGGAAACACCCAAGCCCCCGGACCAGGTGGCATGCCTACCGGATGCAGCCGGTATCTTCCACCATGGCCTCTCTGTATGGTGTGTGCTAGGACAGGGGTTGACAACTTACTGAACCGTACCCTACCTACGGCAGGGACAAGTGGCAGCATGAAACAAGTATGGGGGTTACTGGAACAAAACTCGATATATGTCCGACTCAGGAGGCTTAAGTATTTCCTGCATGATTAGCTCAAGAATTTATATTCCACACCCATCAGACAGCACCACCCCTCATAATACCTCCCCCTGCCCCACCGGGCATAACCGTCTCAACGAGGGGTTAGGGACAAGCTCGTGTCTACCCAAGACAGAGGCTTTCCCGGATCCTTCCCGGTAGGCATGAGAGGCATATGAGGGTGATTGCTATCACAAGCATATGCATTTCCAACAGCAAGAATTTTCATTATACATTCAAAGCGTATGATCATGTCGTCACATAAAAATAAATAATGCTTCATGCCGAGGTGGTGTTATAACCATATCAAAAAATCTACAAAATATTATGCCAGGGTTCAGAATGCTTGCCTTCAAGTTGTGGAGAGGCAGGGTGCATTCCAAAACTTTTGAAAGTTTCCTCCTTTAAACTCCTATTTTTGAAAATATACAAATAACACATACTTTAAAAACATTACAAAAAAGTTGTTTGGAAAATTTTGAAATAAATACGAAAATAAACTAGACCATATTTGGGAAACAACAGAAAAAGAATCAAATCATTTGGATTTATATTTTAAAAGTTATAGCCAGTCAAAGATTGGTAAAATTCTGTTTTTTTTAAATAAAACAGAAAAGAAAACGTTTCAAAAGGGAATACGCTTTCGAACCAGGGGAGACGTACGTGGGGATTTTACGCTTCCACATAAAACCACGTGAACGGGGATGGGTCGCTGACAGTGGGTCCAGGGGGCCCACTGGTCAGGTTTGACCAGTCGTCCCAGCCTCCTTCTTCTTCTGGCCGAATAGAGGTGAGGCTCCGGCGATCAACGCCGGCGAACGGCGGCTTCTCGAGGGCATCTGAGGGCAGGGATGGACCCGCCAGACCGAGGCGGTCCTCGCGGTGGTCGAGGGAGCGACGGGGATGGAGGGAGTCACCGGTGACGAGCTTCACGGCGGACGGCGGCCTCGGGGGAGTTGGGGCTTCGCGCTACGGTGGTTCCCGAGCGGGTTTGAGGTGTTGGGTGGCTCCGCATGGTCATGGGGAGTCGGACGGTGGTGCTAGATGGATGGGAGGGGCTCGGGTTGCGACTGAATGGATCGGAGGGCGGCGCCGGCTGTACTGGCCGGAGATGGGGAAGAAGACCTTCCCTGGTCGATTGACTACTACGGGGGTGCTAGGTGGGGTGGCTTGAGGTCGCCTGAGGTTTCGGAGAGGCTTGGGGCTCCTTATATAGGCGGTTGAGGTCGGCTCCGACGATGGCCGTGGATAAGATCGCCGGCGACCTCCATTCTGTAGCTAGGGCGACGTGGCGGCGACGTGTGCTAGAGGACGGGCTTGCGGACGAGCTTGAGCTTCTCCAGGGGGCAGCTGGCGAGCGCTAGTGGCTCGGGCGGCGCTGTCCACGGCAGAGGTTGCTGTGGCTGCCTGCTAGCCGCAGTGGCCGACCTAACGGCAGAGCTGTGGAGCTCCAGGGGTAGCTCTGAGACGCGGGAGGGGTCGGGCGCGTCCACTGGGAGAGGGGAAGGGCCAGAACGGCCGCGGGGTGGCGGCAACGGAACGCGGCGGATCGGTGCGTGCGCGTGCAAAACGTGCGCTCTGGGCGCGCCCAGAGCATGCACGCCAAGCGTTCGGCGAAATGCCAGGGTGTGCTAGAGGGCATAGAAGAGGCTGGGGATTAGCTGGCCTGGGTTAGGGTTAGCTAGGAGCTTAGTGCACATGCCAGTATGTCCAGAGGGGCAAGATCACAGTGCAAAACAAAAATCATGCCAAAACTGGCCATGCACACCAGGTGTTTGATAAAATTCCATGTGCATCTCGGCAACTCTTGGGGTGGCCAAACTTTCCAGATTGGGGTCTCGTTAGGTGATATAGAGGGTGGCAATGTTAGTTTGTTAAAAGCAAAAACTTGTCAGTTAAAGTTTGTGAGAAACTGATTCTGGACAGAAAGTAAAAGGCACTGTTGCATGCACTTAAAATCCTCCAATGGGTCCACTCTTCTTGACTTAAGGGTTTTGCAAGATGGGCTATAAGCAGGAAAAGAAATCATAGCTAAAAGGGCAAGTTAAATGATGGTTGCTGTACAAATCACCATGTTGGACCAGAACGAAAAGAGGTTGATTCACTCAAATATTTCAAAGGGCAACTCTAGGTTTTTGCATAAGGTTGAATTACATACTACTACTAACATCCCACAATTTTGGTGGAGGTTTTAAAAGAATATTTAAATAGGTTGCAGTGCAAAATTGCCCACTGGACCAGATTTGAAAACTTGGTGTAGAACTCAAAATATCCAATGAATGAAATATATTTTTTTCATAAAAGTGATTTAAAAACATCACATGACATCCCCAAATTTTGGTTGGAATTTTAAATAAATTTATCAAATGGTTGTACTTCAAAAAGAGCTCCAAAACTAATGAAAAATCACTTTAAGGAATAAAGCTCAGAGAGAAATAATTATGCAAATAAATTCCACTGATAATAGAAATGTTTTTCTTGAAAGGGCAAACAAGTCCAATAATATATTTGGAAAGTTTATTCACTTGAGGTAAAAACTCCATAATAATAAGGAAAAGAATGGTTCTGAAATCAAAAGAACATCCAGAAAATAAAAGTTTAAATTTCCTGGCAAAATTTTAATTAATAAAACAAGGTTAAAATTTTGGGGTGTCACACTATACCTACATATATATGGTATCTACATGCCGTTCCAAGTAAATTTGTATGTGCCGAACTCTAAACCTTCAAATAAATATCCTGTTTTGTATGCTCGAATAGCTCATGTATCAAATAGGGCTGTCCGTATCTTCCATGTTAGGCGGGTTATTCTCAAGAGCAGTGGACTCCGCTCCTCACTCACGAGATAAATGGCTGGTCACCAGGATGCCCAGTCCCATGGTTTATGGAAACTAAATCAAAATAATTGCAAACAAAACTCACCCTGGGACTCTTGTTAGTTGGAGGCACTCGTTGTTTCGAGCAAGCCAAGGGTTGGTGCTTGTGGTGGAAGGGGGAGTATAAACTTTACCATTCTGTTTGGGAACCACCTATAATGTGCGTAGCATGGAAGATATCTCCATCTCTTGGTTGTTATGTTGACAATGAAAGTATACCGCTCAAAATATTATTCACCTCTGTTTCAAAACCGAGCTCTGGCACCTCTACAAATCCCTGCTTCCCTCTGCGAAGGGCCTATCTATTTACTTTTATGCTGAGTCATCATCCTCTTATTAAAAAGCACCAGTTGGAGAGCACTGCTGTCATTTGCATTCATTATTGTTAGTTTACGTTGGGTATGACTTGACTAGATCTCTTTTACCATGAATTACAATGTCTAGTCAGTCCTAGGTCTTTAAAGGTGCTCTGCATTTATGTTTTGCAGTCTCAGAAAGGGCTAGCGAGATACCACCTTGTTTTGAGAAAGTGTTGTCATCCGAGTTTTATTATTATGGCTCGCTAGTTGATTATGCTATTGATATGAGTAACTTGAGACATATGCGTTATTGCGAATGTGATTAGTTATAATCTTTGCTAAAAACTTGAATCCTGGCTTTACATATTTACAACAACAAGAGAAAATAGAGTTTGTAAAAGTTTTTCTTTATCACTTTCAGTTTGTCAACTGAATTGCTTGAGGACAATCAAAGGTTTAAGCTTGGGGGAGTTGATACGTCTCCAACATATCTATTTTTCCAAACACTTTTGCCCTTGTTTTGGACTCTAACTTGCATTATTTGAATGGAACTAACCCGGACTAACGCTGTCATCAGCAAAATTACCATGGTGTTATTTATGTGCAGGAACAAACGTTCTCGGAATGACCTGAAACTTTACGGAGACACTTTCCAGAAATTAAGAAAAATACCTGCCAAAGATGAAGGCCAGGGGCCCCACCGTCTTGCCACGAGGGTGGGGGCTCGCCCCCCTACCTCATGGGCCCCCTGTTGCATCTCCGACTCCAACTACACCTCCATATATTGAGTTTCGATGAGAAAAAAAATCAGAGAGAAGAAATCATCACGTTTTACGATACGGAGCCGCCGCCAAGCCCTAAAACCTCTCGGGAGGGCTGATCTGGAGTCCGTTCGGCGCTCCGAAGAGGGGAATCCGTCGCCATCGTCATCATCAACCATCCCCCATCACCAATTTCATGATGCCCACCGCCGTGCTTGAGTAATTCCATCGTAGGCTTGCTGGACGGTGATGGGTTGGATGGGATCTATCATGTAGTCGAGTTAGTTTTTGTTAAGGTTTGATCCCTAGTGTCCACTATGTTCTGAGATTGATGTTGCTATGACTTTGCTATTCTTAATGCTTGTCACTAGGGCCCGAGTGCCATGACTTCAGATCTGAACCTATTATGTTTTCATCAATATATGAGTGTTCTTGATCCTATCTTGCAAGTCTATAGTCACCTATTATGTGTTATGATCCGTTAACCCCGAAGTGACAATAATCGGGATACATACCGGTAATGACCGTAGTTGAGGGAGTTCATGTGTTCACTATGTGTTAATGCTTTGTTACGGTTCTCTATTAAAAGGAGGCCTTAATATCCCTTAGTTTCCATAAGGACCCCGCTGCCACGGGAGGATAGGACAAAAGATGTCATGCAAGTTCTTTTCCATAAGCACGTATGACTATATTCGGAATACATGCCTACATTATATCAATGAACTGGAGGTAGTTCTATGTCACCCTAGGTTATGACTGTTACATGACGAACCGCATCCGGCATAATTCTCCATCACCGATCCATTTCCTATGAGCTTTCCATATATTGTTCTTCACTTATTTACTTTTCCATTGCTATTGCAATCATCACTACAAAATACCAAAAACATTGCTTTTACTACTGTTACCTTTTGCTACCGTTATCACCACTATCATATTACTTTGCTACTAAACACTTTGCTACAGATATTAAGTTTCTAGGTGTGGTTGAATTGACAACTCAGCTGCTAATACTTGAGAATATTCTTTGGCTCCCCTTGTGTCGAATCAATAAATTTGGGTTGAATACTCTACCCTCGAAAACTGTTGCGATCCCCTATACTTGTGGGTTATCAACCGGCAAGACCTCTCGCACCCACTCTGGCAAGCGCATCTCTTCGTAGTGTTGTGCTACCGTCGAGGACGTGACCGAGAGCTATACCGGCAAGAGCAAGAAATCCAGTGTTGCACCACCAGAGACCAAGAGGGTGTCCGTTAAGGAGGTTGGCACGGGAGGGGCTTTCACCATAAGCTCCACCCTCAACAACAAATAGGAAAGCACGCTCGTCACTTTCCTGGGGGCGAATGTCGATGTGTTTGTGTGGAAAGCATCCGACATCCCCGGCGTTCGCAGGGAAGTGATTGAGCACCACCTTGCTGTCTGTCCCCATGCGCGACCCGTCAAGCAGAAGGTCAGGAAGCAAGCTTTGGAATGACAGGATTTCATCACAGAGGAGATCAAGAAATTGGGAGCGGCAGGTTTGGTGAGAAGAGTGCTCCATCCGGCGTGGTTGGCCAATCTGATGGTGGTGCGCAAGGCAAATGGGAAGTGGAGGCTGTGTATTGACTACACAGATGTTAATAAGGCTGGTCGTAAGGACCACTTCCCATTGCCGCGCATCGGCCAGATTGTTGACTGCACGGCTGGGTGTGATCTGTTGTCACTCCTTGACGCCTACTTGGGCTACCACCAGATTTTCATGACAAGAGAAGATGAAGAGAAGACAACATTTGTCACCCCATGTGGTACGTATTGCTTTTTACGGATGCCTTTCGGGTTGAAGAGTGCTGACTCGACATTCGCAAGGGCGGTCCGGATTGGTTTTGAGCCTTAGCTACATAGAAACATGGAAGCTTATATGCATGACATAGTGGTCAAAACCAAGGACAAGGCGACCCTTATACAAGACTTAGAAGAGACGTTTGCCAACCTATGCAAGATCAACCTCAAGCTGAACCCTGAGAAGTGTGTCTTTGGCGTCCCGTCAGGAAAACTTCTCGGGTTCTTAGTGTCGCAGCGTGGGATCAAGGCAAACCCAGACAATATCAAGGCTATTGAGAGGATTGAGGCACCCAAGCGGATCAAGGATGTGCGCCGGCTCACTGGCTGGCTTGCCGACATAAGCAGATTCATCTCCAAGTCCGTTGAGCGTGCCCTTCCCTATTTCAAAATCTTGAAGAAGGCAGGCCCAATAGAGTGGACCCCAGAGGCCGAAGCGGCGTTGTAGGATCTGAAGAAATACCTTTCGTCTACATCAATATTGGTTTTGCGTGAACCACAAGAGCCGTTGCTGCTGTATCTGTCGGCAACGAATCAAGTGGTCAGCGCTGCACTAGTGGCACAGAGGGAGGTCAACAAAGAGGCAGTGTGAATGGCATGACCGGATAATGGCAAGTCAGAGATTCCCCCGGCAGGGCCTGGTGCCGGCAAGGCAAGGCCCCCGGCAGAGCCTGACGCTGTCGGAACAGGGCCCGCGCAGCCAAGTGAAGTGGTGCAGAAGAAGAAGATGATGCAGCACCCGGTTTAATTTGTCAGCTCCCTCTTGCAGGGAGCCAGGTCAAGGTACTCCGGTGTGCAGAAATTGCTCTTCGACCTCCTTATGGCCTCGAGGAAGCTGCATCATTACTCCCAAGCCCATGAGATCACTATCGTCACCCGCCTCCCGTTGCAATGGATACTGCACAACCCAGATGCAACCGGAAGGATTGTGGAGTGGGCCTTGGAGTTGTCAAGCTTTGGGTTGAAGTTTGAAAGTACTTCGACAATCCAGAGCAGAGTCTTGGCAGATGAGGGAGTTCTGGATTAGGGGGTCTCCGGACAGCCAGACTATATCCTTTGGCCGGACTATTGGACTATGAAGATACAAGATTGAAGACTTCGTCCCATGTCCGGATGGGACTCTCCTTGGCGTGGAAGGCAAGCTTGGCAATACGGATATGTAGATCTCCTTCCTTGTAACCGACTCTGGGTAACCCTAGCCCCCTCCGGTGTCTATATAAACCGGAGGGTTTAGTCCGTAGGACAACAACAACCATACCATTGGCTAGCTTCTAGGGTTTAGCCTCTATAATCTCGTGGTAGATCAACTCTTGTAATACTCATATCTTCAAGATCAATCAAGCAGGACGTAGGGTATTAACTCCATCGAGAGGGCCCGAACCTTGGTAAACATTGTGCCCCCGCCTCCTGTTACCATCCGCCTTAGAAACACAGTTCGGGACCCCCTACCCGAGATCCGCCGGTTTTGACACCGACATTGGTGCTTTCATTGAGAGTTCCACTGTGCCGTCACCGTAAGGCTTGATGGCCCCTTCGATCATCGGTAACGATGCGGTCTAGGGTGAGGTTTTCCTCCCCGGACATATCTTCGTATTTGGCGACTTTGCACTACGAGCCAACTCGCTTGGCCATCTAGAGCAGATCGAGAGCTACGCTCCTGGTCATCAGGTCAGGTTCGGAAACTTAAACTACACTGCCGACATCCGCGGAGACTTGATCTTCGACAGATTCGAGCCCATGTCAGGTGCGCCACACAATCACGACGAGCATGACGTAACTCTGCCGTCGGATAGTGTTTGGGAGATCACACCTGCAACTACTCTGGCCCCCAATCTGGAGCAAATTGCGCCATCCTAGGACGGGGGGATAGACCCCGCCATGGAGGCCGCATTCTCAGTGGCGATGGAGCCGGATACTGACTTCGCCCCTTATGAGAGCCATGTTGCCGAACCACTGGATTCATCTCCGGCCACGGACTCCGAGCCGCCTGTGTCCGTGCCTATCGAATCCGATTGGGCGCCGATCATGGAGTTCACCTCCGCGGATATCTTTCAGCACTCACCTTTCGGCGATGTGCTAAATTCATTAAGGTCTCTCTCCTTGTCAGGAGATCCTTGGTCGAACTATGTTCGGCTAGAATGGGATGCGGACGACGAAGAAATTCGCTGCCCACCCACCACCCGCTTAGTAGACTCTGTCGACGATTTAACCGACATGCTCGATTTTGACTCCGAAGACATCGACGGCATGGACGATGTTGCAGGAGAGGAACAGGAACCAGTTCCCACAGGGCGCTGGACGACCACTTCACCACATGACATATACATGGTGGATACACCCAAAGAAAACAATGACGAATAACGGTAGGATGCAGCGAAAAATAGCTCCCTCGAGAAGCAAGCAAAGCGTCGGCATAGACGCCGCTCGAAATCCCGCCTCGGCAAAAACAGCGATAACAGCGCAAGAGAAAATAACACTCCAGTCGACTCCAGAGGAAATGACGACCACATTGACCCAACGGCAGAGCACGATGAAACTGCAAACGACGAACATAGTACGGATCCGATGTCCGAACACGGCGACGCCGAGGATAAACCTCATCAACCCCCCTCTAGGGAGGAAAACAGTCCGGACGAAGACACGCACATCCTCCTGGAAAGGCACTTGGAACAAGAGAACCTCCGCAGAAGGCTTATTGCCACAATGAGGAGTCTGAAGAAGCAGAAGAAAAGGCTTAAGGCTACACAAAATACACTCAACAGCAGGTGGAACAAAGTGCTCGACAACAAAGAAAAGTATGGTGGAAGTTACCACACAAAGAGCTATCCAAAGCGCAAGCTATTACCTGAATTTGACGATGAGGCCGTAGAGCCCACACAACCGAAAAATAAAATGGCCAACCGGCCGGATCAACCACCTTGTGGTCGCGATAGAGCGGCTAACAAGGCCGCACAAAAGTCAACATACGATCTACGTGAGGACTTGCACCAAAAATCCAGCATGACCAGATCCATCTATGGATCTAGGAAGCGCGCTCCGGCACAAAATCAAAACCGAATACTACAACCGTCCGAACGCCATGATACATCCAAATACAAGGGTGCCGCACACCCCCTATGTTTCACCGATGAGGTGCTGGACCACGAATTTCAGAAGGATTCAAACCAGTGAAAATAGAGGCGTACGACGGGACCACAAACCCTGGGGTCTAGATTGAGGACTTTATCCTCCATATCCATATGGCTCGCGGAGACGATCTCGACGCCATCAAGGACTTACCCTCAAGCTTAAAGGACTAGCTCGGCATTGGCTGAAAAGCTTCCCCGAAAAGTCAATTGGAAGTTGGGAGGAGCTCGAGGATGCTTTTCGGGCTAACTTTCAAGGGACCTATGTCCGACCTCCGGATGCTGATGATTTAAGTCATATAATTCAATAGCACGGACAGTCAGCCCGAAAGCTTTGGAATAGGTTTCTGACTAAGAAGAACCAAATTGTCGACTGCCCGAACGCCGAAGCCTTAGCAACTTTCAAGCACAGCGTCCGAGACGAATGGCTCATTAGACACCTCGGCCAAGAAAAACCGAGAACAATGGCAGCCCTGACAAGCCTCATGACCCGCTTTTGCGTGGGCGAAGATAGCTGGTTAGCCCGCAGTAGCACCAGCGACCCAAGCAGATCCGTAGTCAGGGATGGCAATGGAAAACCACGACGCAGTAAAAGCAAGTGTCGAAATAAAGAAGACAACCCAGATAATACAGCGGTAAACACCGGATTCAGGGGCTCTCGACCAGGTCAGCGGAAAAAAGCCTTTCAAAGGCAGCAGAGATGGACCGTCCAACCTAAACAAAATTCTAGACAAACTATGTCAGATTCATGGCACCCCCGATAAACCTGCAAATCACAACCACAGAGAACGCTGGTTCTTCAAGCAGGCCGGTAAGCTAAACGCCGAACACAAGGGGAGGGAGACACCAAGCGAAGACGAGGACGAACCTCGCCAGCAAAGCACTGGAGGACAGAAAAAATTCCCACCAGAGGTTAAAAAAGTAAACATGATCCACGTGACGAAGAGGAGAAGCAAACATGCACTACGAGACTTACGCGCCGTAGAGCCCGTCACCCCTAAGTTCAACCCCTAGTTGGCCTGCCCGATCACTTTTTATCGCAGGGATCACCCGACAAGAATCCGACATGAAGGATTGGTTGCCTTGGTGTTAGACCCAATACTAAACGGATACCATCTCACACGAGTCCTTATGGACGGCGGCAGTGGTCTAAATCTGATATATCAGGACACAGTCCACAAAATGGGGATAGACCCGACAAAAATCAGCCACAATAATACTACCTTCAAGGGAGTAATACCAGGCCGAGAGGCCCGCTCCACGGGCTCTCTAATACAAGAGGTTGTATTCGGTTCATCCGACAACTACCGAAGTGAGAAGTTAGACTTTCACATCGCTCCATTCCGAAGCGGCTATCAAGCACTACTCGGAAGAACAACTTTCACTCGTTTTAATGCAGTACCAAATTACGCTTCTCTTAAGCTTAAAATGCCTTGTCCATGATACGTCCATTTTGCATCATGCTTTTATATCGATATTTATTGTATTATGGGCTGTTATTTCACATTATGTTATAATACTTATGGCTATTCTCTATTATTTTATAAGGATTACATAAAGGAGGGAGAATGCCAACAGCTGGAATTCTGGGCTAGAGAACGAGCAAATATGAGAGACCTATTCTGCACAACTCCAAAAGTCCTGAAACTCCACGGAATACCTTACAATAAATAATGAAAAATCCTCGCCAAAGTTGAAGACCAGGGGGCCCACACGGTTTCCACAAGGGTGGGGGGCGCCCCCCCTAGTGCGCGCCCCTACCTCGTGGCCCCCCCGGTGGCTCTCCGATGACCATCTTCTGCTATACGAAGTCTTTCATAGAGAAAAAAACAAGAAGGAACCTTTTGGGACGAAACTCCGCCGCCACGAGGCGGAACCTTGGCAGATCCAATCTAGAGCTCCGGCAGAGCTGTTCTGCCGGGGAAACTTCCCTCCCGGAGGGGGAAATCATCGCCATCGTCATCACCAACACTCCTCTCATCGGGAGAGGGCAATCTACATCAACATCTTCATGAGCATCATCTCATCTCAAAACCCTAGTTCATCTCTTGTATCCAATTCTTGTCTCCAACCCGGGATTGGTGCTAGTAGGTTGCTAGTAGTGTTAATTACTCCTTGTAGTTGATGCTAGTTGGTTTAATTGGTGGAAGATCATAAGTTCAGATCCTTTATGCATATTATTACCCCTCTGATTATGAACATGAATATGCTTTGTGAGTAGTTACGTTTGTTCCTGAGGACAAGGGAGAAGTCTTGCTACTAGTAGTCATGTGAATTTGGTATTTGTTCGATATTTTGATGAGATGTATGTTGTCTAGCCTCTAGTGGTGTTATGTGAACATCGACTACATAACACTTCACCATTATTTGGGCCTAGAGGAAGGCATTGGGAAGTAATAAGTAGATGATGGGTTGCTAGAGTGACAGAAGCTTAAACCCTAGTTTATGTGTTGCTTCGTAAGGGGCTGATTTGGATCCATATGTTTCATGCTATGGATAGGTTTACTGAGGGAGTCCGGGATTAGGGGGTCTCCGGATAGCCAGACTATATCCTTTGGCCAGACTGTTAGACTATGAAGATAAAAGATTGAAGACTTCGTCTTGTGTCCGGATGGGACTCTACTTGGCGTGGAAGGCAAGCTAGGCAATACAGATATGTATATCTCCTCCTTTGTAACCGACCTTGTGAAACCCTAGCCCTTTCCGGTGTCTATATAAACCAAAGGGTTTTAGTCCGTAGGACAACATACAATCATACCATAGGCTAGCTTCTAGGGTTTAGCCTCTCCGATCTCATGGTAGATCAACTCTTGTAATACTCATGTCATCAAGAATAAATCAAGCAGGACGTACGGTTTTACCTCCATCAAGAGGGCATGAACCTAGGTAAAACATCGTGTCCCCTGCTTCCTGTTACCATCCGCCTTAGACGCACAGTTCGGGACCCCCTACCCGAGATCCACTGGTTTTGACACCGACATTGGTGCTTTCATTGAGAGTTCCTCTGTGTCGTCGCCGTTAGGCTTGATGGCTCCTACGATCATCGATAAAGATGCAGTCCAGGGTGAGACTTTTCTCCCCAAACAGATCTTTGTTCTCGGAGGCTTCGCACTGCGGGCCAACTCGCTTGGCCATCTGGAGCAGATCGAAAGTTACGCCCCTGGCCACTAGGTCAGGTTTGGAAGCTTAAACTACACGGCCAATATCCGTGGAGACTTGATCTTCGACGGATTCGAGCCCGTGCCTTGTGCGCCGCACGGTCACGATGAGTACGATTTAGCTCTACCATCAGACCATATTCAGGAGATTGCCCCGGCAGCCGCTCTGAGCCTCAATTCGGAGACAGTTGCGCCATCCATGGACGGGTGGATGGACCCATCACGGAGGCCGTACCCTCAGCGGCGATCGAGCCGAATATCGACCTTACCCTTCACGAGAGCCGTGCTGCCAAACTGCCGGATCCTTCTCCGGCCACGGACTTCGAACCGCCTGTGCCCGTTCCTATCGAATCCGATTGGGCGCCGATCATGGAGTTTACCTCCGCAGATATTTTCCAGCACTCGCCCTTCGGCGACATACTGAACTCATTAAGGTCTCTCTCCTTGTCAGGAGGATCCTGGCAGAACTACATCCGGCATGATTGGGATACGGATGACGAAGAAATTCGCCGCCCACCCACCACCCATTTAGTAGACACTGTCGATGACTTAATCGAGATGCTCGACTTGGACTACGAAGACATCGGCGGTATGGACGACGATGCGGGAGTCGAAGAGGAATCACTGCCCAAAGGGCACTGGACAGCCACCTCATCATACGATATATACATGGTGGACACACCCAAAGAAGGCAATGGCGACGAGACAACGGAGGATGACCCCTCCAAGAAGCAACCCAAGCGTCAGCGTCAGCGGTGCCGCTCTAAGTCCCGCCAAGGCAAAAGTGGTGATACATGCAACGGATATAATAGCACTTCGGGCAGTGCCGAAAACAACAACAATCCCTCCAGCAAGATTTGGAGCAGGAGGATGGAGGAGTCAACCCTCCTGAGAGAGCGACAGATGGAGAGGCGGAAGATGATAATTACATGCCTCCCTCCGAAGACGAGGCAAGCCTCGGCGATGACGAATTCGTCGTGCTAGAGGATCCCGTCGAACAAGAGCACTTCAAGCAAAGGCTTATAGCCACGGCAAATGGCCTTAAGAAAAAGCAGCGGCAGCTTCAAGCTGATCAAGATTTGCTAGTTGACAGATGGACTGAAGTCTTGGCGGCCGAGGAGTAAAAACTCAAACGCCCCTCCAAGAGTTACCCAAAGTGCAGGTTGCTACCCCGACTGGAGGAGGAAGCACCGAAACCTACATCTCCGACGTAGGACACGGCTGATCGGCCACCTCGTGGCCGTGACAGAGAGACATTCCAGCCAAAAGCTTAGCTCGCACCCCGACGTCATTCAAATAAAAAGGCAGGGGGAAATATGCCAGACCTGCGAGACATATTGGAGGACATAGCAAAACATGCAAGATCGATCTACAGATCACGAGGGTGCGCCACTATGCGAGACTATAATCGTCAGCCGGATATGGTAAAAGTAAGTCCGGCCGGGCCGAACACAGCGGGCAAGACTCATTCGAGTTGCGTCGCAATATAGCCCAGTACAGAGGCGCCGCCCACCCCTTATGCTTCATAGACGAATTAATGGATCATCAAATCCCAGAGGGTTTCAAACCTGTAAATATAGAATTATACGACGGCACAACAGATCATGGCGTATGGATCGTGGATTTCCTCCTGCACATTCAAATGGCCCGCGGTGATGACCTACACGCCAACAAATACCTCCCACTCAAACTCAAAGGACCAGCTCGGCATTGGCTTAACCGCTTGCCAGCAGAGTCCATTCGCTTTTGGGAAGACCTGGAAGCCGCATTCCTCGACAACTTTTAGGGCACTTACGTGCGACCACCAGATGCCAATGACTTGAGCCACATAATTCAGCAGCCAGAGGAATCGGCCAGGCAATTCTGGACACGGTTCCTAACAAAGAAAAATCAAATCGTCGGCTGTCCGGATGGAGAGGCCCTAGCAGCTTTCAAGCACAACATCCGCGATGAGTGGCTAGCCCGGCACCATGGCCAGGAAAAGCAGAAATCTATGGAAGCCCTCACGACACTCATGAACCGCTTTTGCATGGGAGAAGACAGCTGGCTGGCTCGCAGTAATAACATATCAAAGAACCATGGTACTTCGGATATCAAGGACGGCAATGGCAGGTCACGTCGCAACAAGCATAAGTGCCGCATTAACAGCGACAGTACCGAGGATACGACAGTCAATGCCGGATTCAAAGGCTCTAAACCCGGTCAGCGGAAAAAGCCATTCAAGAGAAGCACTCCGGGCCCATCCAGTTTGGACCATATACTCGATCGCTCATGTCAAATACACGGCACCCCCGACATGCCAGCCAACCACACCAACAGGGACTGTTGGGTGTTGAAGCAGGCCGGCAAGTTAAATGCCCAAAACAAAGATAAGGGGTCACATAGCGATGACGAGGAGGAGCCCCGGCAGCCGAACACCGGAGGACAGAAGAGGTTCCCCCCACAAGTGCGGATGGTGAATATGATGTACGCAACCCACATCCCTAAGTGGGAGCGGAAGCGTGCGCTCAGGGACGTATATGCGTTGGAGCCAGTCGCCCCAAAGTTCAACCCATGGTCTTCCTGTCCGATCACCTTCGATCGCATGGACCACCTCACTAGTATCTGTCATGGCGGATTCGACGCATTGGTCATCAACCCAATCATTGATGGATTTCACCTCACTCGAGTCCTAATGGATGGCAGCAGCAGCCTGAACCTGCTTTATCAGGACACAGTGTGCAAAATGGGTATAGACCCCTCATGGATCAAACCCACCAAAACGACCTTTAAAGGCATCATACCAGGTGTAGAGGCCCATTGCACAGGCTCAGTAACACTGGAAGTGGTCTTTGGATCTCCGGATAACTTCCGAAGCAAAGAGTTGATCTTCGACATAGTCCCGTTCCGCAGTGGCTATCATGCACTGCTAGGGCGAACCGCATTTGCAAGATTCAACGCGGTTCCGCATTATGCATATCTCAAGCTCAAGATGCCAGGACCTCGGGGGGTCATCACAGCCAATGGAAACACAGAGCGCTCTCTCCGCACGGAGGAGCACACTGCGGCCCTCGAAGTAGAAGCACAAAGCAGCCTCTTAAGGCAATCCACTAGTTCGGCGATTAAGGACCCGGACACCTAAAAGCGCGCCCGGAGTAATCGGCAACAGGACCGCCTGGCACGTTCCGAGCTCGCATAGCAATGCGGCCCCCACCCCGGCCCCAGCCAAACGGTGAAATCCATGCCATGCGTACATAATTACGCATTAAAAATACCATGGGCACAGGCGGGGAGGGGGGCACGACGGCGGCACGCCCCAAGTCGCGGGTTAAACCACACTAGGGGCTTCCCGCTTTGTTATTTTTCCCTTTCAGGACTTCAATCTCTGGAAACCCTGTCTGGCAGCATGATTGTCGAACACATGATGCAGCATCCAAGGAGGCAGAAAGCTACATCACACCACGGAACTCCCAGGTCGATTAAGATAACGAGTGAAATATTTCCTTTAATACTATTCCTCAGCTTGCCCTTGGAAGGGACATGTAAAACAGTCCTATTTTTTTCTTATCGCACTACTTGTATCATTCTGCTTTGACGCACCTTTTTGAATAAAAAATGCATAGCATTAAGACTATTATTGCATTCTTCTTTTTTTATATATATGTTCATTTATGACATCCAGCACCCGTACACTCTGGTACGGCCAATACGCTAGGGGCTTAAGCATACCCCATAATACAACGTGAGAAGTCCGAACACTTTCGACAGTGCAGCACCCCGAACTTATAGCATTATATGCATCAGCTCCGAATCATGTCTTGGGCAATAGTTGGGTTTGCCCGGCTCCCATGTTTTGGTACCTTACGTTCCGCTATATCGGCTAAGGTAGCACTGGGAGAACTACTGCGATTATGCGCCGGTTCTGCTAGGCTAAGCACCTCAGTAGAGAAAGCTAAAACTGACTGTCATGATAAGGCGAGAGACTGGTCGCTGTTCGAGAGGTTGCGAGTCCCTAAAGGCTTATGCCGCTTAGAGCGAGGAGTCGGCCCTGTCCGGGCGTGTATCGCGCCCCGAATTCGGGCTTCCGAATACTAGGGGCTTCTGCGAAATTTAAAATTATAGAATTCTATGGCTAAGTGAGAGTGATAACGCATTATAGTCCAATTGCCTTGTTCATTGTGCCGAGCACCTCCCTCGAAGGACCCAACAATGGGAACAAGAGTGCTCAGGTTTATCCCGAACACCCCAGCACTCGTGACGTGGGGGCAGAAGCCGACGACTAGCCATCTCTCAGATTTGATGAACAGCCGAATAGAAGGTAATATTTTAAATTCAAACAAGCGTTGCATAGCGCATATGAACAAGTTTTCATAACTACAGGATTACACAAGCGAGTTTGCTCGAATATTATATCTTTCGTACACTCGTCCACTATGAGACGAGCACCCTTCAGGACACCCTCATAGTACATCTCGGGGTGGCGATGCTCCTTGCCCTCCGGCGGCCCTTCCTTAATCAGCTTCACGGCGTCCAGCTTGGCCCATTGCACCTTCACACGGGCGAAAGCCCGGCATGCACCTTCGATGCAGACGGACCGCTTGATGACTTCCAGCCGTGGGCAGGCATCCACAAGCCGCCTCACCAGGGCGAAGTAGCTGCTGGGAAGGGCGTCGCCAGGCCACATCCGGACTATAAAGCCCTTCATGGCCTGTTCGGCCGCCTTGTGCAGCTCGACTAGTTGCTTCAGATGGTCGCTCAGAGGCATCGGGTGTTCGGTCCCAGTACACTGAGTCCAGAACAGCTTCTCCGTTGAGATTCCCTGCTTGGCCTGGTAAAACTATGCGGCATCCGACACGCTGCGGGGCAAATCTGTGAATGTTCCTGGAGAGCTCCAGATTCGGGTAAGTAACAGGTAATTTACTTTCACATGCTTGCTTTGCATATAGAATGCCTCACCCGCTGCTATCTTCTTCATCCCATCAATCTCCTGGAGGGCCTTTTGGGCTTCGGCCTTGGCACTCTTTGCGCTCTCGAGGGACGTGGTAAGCTCAGACTCTCGCGTCTTCAAGTCAAGCTCCAACGCCCCGTGCTTCGTCATGAGAGCGTGGAGCTCGTGCTGCACCTCGCCCACTCGAGCCTCATGCCTTTCCCGCTCCGTGGCCTCTTTGTTTTCAGCCTCAGATAGCGCTTGCTTCAGGGTCGCCACCTCGGTCGTGGCCCCTGGCAAATTTACGATGATCCTGTCATTTTGCAATGGCATTCTTTTTATACATATCCATATACTAGGTACTACTTACCTTTGTTCTCCTCGAGCTGCCTCTTGGCAAGGCCGAGCTCTTCCTTGGACCCTTTAAGGTCCTGCTTCAGTGCGGCGACCTCCGCAGTCAGTGCGGCAGAGGCCAGGAGCAAAGCCTGCATACGCATATTGACCTACTTATATTAGACTCCTGCAATATTGTTTGATCCTCTGTTCGGCTTTTCTTTGTGAACAACGAACAGAGCACCAGGGACTACTGTCTATGCTGTAATATTTTTCCCCATATTCCAAAAACTTACCTCAAAGCCTGTTAGAAGGCTGGCACAGGCTTCAGTCAGTACGCTCTTGGCGGACTGAACCTTCTGGACCACCGCACTCATAATAGTGCGGTGCTCTTCATCGATGGAAGCGCTCCCAGCAGATTGTCAGGTGCAGAGCGGACTGAACCTTTTGGACCACCGCACTGATAATAGTGCGGTGCTCTTCATCGATGGAAGCGCTCCCAACAGATTGTCAGGTGCCTCTGCATGGACAGAGGTCACCGGCACATGTGTGTTGCCCCTTTTGGAAGGAGGCCGCCTGCCCGAATCCGGAACCACTGGGGGTTCCGGCGCGGTGTTCGGCTGAGGGCCGAACACGGAGCCCTCAGGAGCCTTGCTCCCTCTGCTCCCAGAGTCTGGAAGGTTGCCTTGAGGCGCCTCCGAGACTGTCTCTGTCGGGACCCCGATTCTAAGTCACAACGATCTAGCATGTAACACCTCATATCACTTTGCGGCCTCACGCACGGTATTCCCACGGGTGTCGCCTTACCATGGCCCGGAACCATTTGCGCCTTTTGGCTCACGTATATGATAGTATCGCTAGCATCCATATGACAGAGAACCCGGGCCGACATGACTAGTCGTGAACCCAAAGTGGCAATAACATACGGGGATAGGCATACATGAATCAACATCGAGCATGTCGGTCAGCAGCGTGCGAATCCGGGCTGTAGCACTGGGCTAACAAGACTCCGGTGAACCGGGCTGTAGCAGGCTAGGCAGGACTCCGGATGTCACCGCGTGACATTTCCCTGAATGGACAGACATAGGAACGAAGTGAATCACATGCCGGCCAGTCTAAGTGTTCCGGAGTAGTAGTGCTGGGCTAGCAGGACTCTGGTGAACCGAGCTGTAGCAGACTACCATGGCTCAGTGGAAGCACTAGACTACATTTCCCCGTAAGAGAGGCTACCAAGGATAAACAACTAGGTTGTCGGATCCCACACATAGTAATACACGTCACATGTACGCATAACATGCAAGTATGTGTTGTACAACATGGCATCACAACATAACTCAAACTCCTATAGATAAAGGCCCAAAAGAGCCACATAGCATTAAATACAAACAGGGGTCACATGACCCATCATTCAGAGCATACAAGCAACGGAAGCATTACATGTCTGAGTACAGACAACTACAAAAGAAAAAGGCTGAGAAGCCTGACTATCTACAAGTCCCTCCCAAGGGTAGAAGATCGTAGCTAAGGTAACAAGCTACTCGTCGAAGTCCAAGTGGTACTACTAGTGAGACAAATGTCTCACCTGCAAAACATAAATAAAGCAAACGTGAGTACAAAGGTACTCAGCAAGATTTACATCAGATCCTATCATACATGCATTTGTATCAAGAAGGTAATGTGGGTTTTAGTTGCAGCAAGCCAGCTTTGACTCAGTGGCTATCTTGTTCTACGACAACGAGAAACTTCTTTGAGGTGAGACAGCGCACACGAGTCCACTAATCACCACATCAATACACTACTATGGATTCATCCCCGTCTCTCCACGAGAAGGCCATCCATAGCACTCACACTTGTCTTGAGCATTTTAGAGTGTCCACTTCATGTTGTCTATGTACCATGTAAGCATCCAAGAAGTCCATAACCGAGGACACGGCTATTCGAATAGATCATGATAACCCTGAAGGGGTGTACTTCTTCACACACACGCTCTCACCACTTATCATTGTATACATGTCATGTATCTCGACAACCTTCAAGCAGAAGCCTGGTGAGGGTGTCGCCCACAACCTGACTAACCACTCAAGACTCTAGTCCAGGTTTATCGCCTATTCGGGTTCCATCCGCAAGGAGATCCGGCCGGGGTTTCGCTCACGGCCCCAAACGATGTGTACAGGGTTCCCGAGCACACCATCCGGTTGCCACTCGGTACACCGGGCCACGTGTGCCTAGTCTGTCCCAAGTCCACCCTGCCGGGTGCCACTCGGTAGAAAAATATGACTACCTATAAACACCAGAAACTATTTGCAACTCCTGGATAGAGATCAAGTTGGCTAATAAGTCGAGAGGGGTCAAGTTACCGGAACCCAATGTGTGGTAGTAGCTAGTCCTTGGACAACATACACAAAAATCATTTCTTAGGGATGGTTCCAGTGAGACAACCCACCATGTACTCCTACATGGCCTCTCACCACTACATTTACCAAATCGTGTTCACACACTTAAGTCTCAACATCAGAATATAGCACTGTACTCCAATTCATTTCCAATGAATCAGACCTGACATACTCTAAGCAATAGCAGGCAAAGCATGGTAGGAACACAACATGGCTCAATCAACTCCTACACGTGCTAGTGGGTTTTAACTATTTACTATGGCAATGACAGGTCATGCAGATGAATGGGTTCAACTACCACAGCTAAAAGTAGCAGTTGAATTGTTGTTGTCCTAATGCAATAAATGAGAGGAGGAGCGAGAGAGTAGGATTGTATCAGAATGAACAAGGGGGGTTGCTTGCCTGGTAGATCAAGAGGGGGTCACTGCTCCTCAGACAGGTACTCTCGAGCACTCTCCAGAGCGGGACCTGTCGAGAGGGAACGGTGTCGGAAATCAATACACAAGCATATGCAATAATATGATGCATGAACATGACATGAGGATGTGATGTTGTTTGAGTTAATGCAACTAGCATTTATTTGCATGAAGTCCATTTGAAACAAAGTTTCAAATGCAACTCCAAAATAAACCTTTATAAGTGCCATTCATGTGTTTCCTCATATACAGCCTGTAAATGTTGGTTTGTCATGCACGAAAATGGTACAGATGGATAGTTTGAATTTTTCTGATGATTTTTTATATATAAATTATTTCAATCTTAGCTACGGTTGAATTTATATGAATTTTTGAAGTTTTGAATATATTCTGGAATTTCCTGATTTATTTTATAACCAGAAAATGATATATTGTGTCAGCACTGCCTCATGCTTGCGTCAGCAAGTCAACAGCGCTGACTGGGTCAAACCTGACGTGTGGGGTCCACACGTCAGTTTCATAGGTTAATTAATAGAGGGGGTTATTTCTAATCTAATTAACAGATTAGGGCTTCGGGGCCCACTGTAAGTGTCCTAGAGGGGGGTTAATTTGCGGGGTTGACCCAGTTTTGACCGGCGATTAGTTGCCAGCGAGGGCGAATGCGGCGGAGGGGCTCGGGATGGCCGTTCCGGCGACCAAATGGACGGCGGAGACCACAGAGGCGAAGCACTCGCTCGTCCGCACTGATCGGAGCAAGTGGGAGAGGCGGGGGCGGCCGGAGCTTGCCGGAGCGAAGCTCGGGGCGGCAGCCGGAGTTCGGCTTCAAGCGGGAGCTGGCTGCGGGGCATGGGGAAGCCACCCGAGGGGCTGAGCGGCACCCTCGTGCCACCAGTAGCGCGATGGGGTGCTCGGTTTGGGCGAAGGCGGGCCGAGACGACGACGGCGACATGGACGGCTGCGAAGCGCTACGGCCATGGCGGGGGAACGATGCTACGACACGTGAGCGACTAAGCGGAGAGGGGGGAACGGTGCCGGGGCTCACCGTGGATCCGGTGGAGGCGTCAGAGAGCTCGGGGGAGGTCCAACGGCGACGAATTTTGACGGCGGTGATCTGCGGCATCGACGAGGAAGACGATGTCGAGGGCAGCTCTGCAGGGCGTCCCAGCTTGCGTGAGTCATCGAAGAGGTCGAGGGGGACAGCGCGGAGCTAATGGGCTTGTCGGAGAGGCGAGGCAGTGACGGTGGCCGCGGCAATGACGAACAGCGGTGATGAACGCGCTCGGTCGCTGGGAGAGGGAGAGATCCAGGGGAAGAGGGGAGACCACGGCAGAGCGAGAGAGAGGTGTGGGGCGGTGCGTGGCGTCATGCGAGGCATCCAAGCGACGGGGGGGGGGGGGGGGGAAGACGGCAGGCAGGAGGTGTGGCGCCCATGCGCGTGGGCGGCGAGCGCGTGCCTCTCGTCCTCCTAGCGCCAGGAGGATGACAACTGGCACTGCCAGTCGGCTGGGCCGGCCTGTTGGGCCACTGGGCCAGACCAGGCGGCACAGTGACGGGCTGCACAGGGAGATAAGTGCAGGTAAGCGTTTTTCCACTTTTGTTTTCTTTTCTATTTTTTGACATTTGTTTCTGCTTTTAAAATAATATTAAACTAATTTATTTCCTTATGCCAATTTTTGTAGGAGCTAATGGTATTATTCCAGAGCTCCACAACAACTAGCATAATTTTTGGACATATATTATTTATATAACATATATATATCCAAGGCAAATAATTATGCATTATTTCCAAATGGCCAAAATAAATATTTATGCGCTCCTGAAAATATTTGTTAGAATTTTACCTCTGAGCAATGATTTCAGAGAGCAACATGAACATTTTCTTGGACCCTTTTGGAGCAATTTTTATCTGGGTTATTTCCAGAAATAATTTCTGAGGGTTTCACAAATCCCCAATTCAAATTTAAAAGAAATATAAACATGATGCACACATGACCAGCTAGTCCAGGTCATACCAGAACTAGGAATGTGACAACTCGCCCCCACTTGAAAGAATCTCATCCCGAGATTTAGGGGTCGACGGAAAGAAGGTGGGGTACTCCAGTCGAAGACGATCTTCTCGCTCCCAGGTAGCTTCTCTCTCCGAATGATGAGACCACTGAACTTTGAGAAACTTGATGTTCTGATGTCGAGTAACACGCTCTGCTTGATCAAGAATGCGAACAGGGTACTCTCGATATGTGAGGTTATCTTGGAGATCAAGCGTTTCATGGTCCACTCCGCGGATGGGATCCGAGAGACGTGGAAGACATCATGTACCCGAGAAAGATGTGGGGTTAGTTCCAACTGGTAGGCAACCTCTTCTCGTTTAGCAAGAATGACAAAGGGACCAATATAACGAGGAGCCAACTTTCCCTTGATACCGAATCGATGGGTACCCTTGAAAGGGGTAACCTGAAGGTAGGCTTTGTCGCCAACCTCATAAGCCACTTCCTTATGACTACGGTCATACTGGCTCTTTTGACGAGATTGGGCTGTTTTCAAATTCTCATGAATGATGCGAACTTGTTCTTCTGCCTCCTGGATCATATCCGGTCCAAAGAATTTTTCACTGGTTTCTGACTAGTTCAAAGGTGTTCGATATCTTCGTCCATACAGAACCTCAGAAGGAGCTTTCTTGAGGCTGGATTGGTAGCTATTGTTATAAGAAAACTCGGCGAAGGGAAGACACTTCTCCCAATCCATACCGAATGAGATAACACAAGCTGTAAGCATGTCTTCAAGAATTTGGTTGACCCTTTCCACCCGACCACTTGATTGAGGGTGGAAAGCGGTACTGAAGGAGAGATCGGTGCCCATGGCAGTTTGGAAACTCTCCCAGAAATGAGAAGTGAAGAGACAACCACGGTCTGAATTGATCTCTAGTGGAACACCATTGTCGGTGTCAAAACCGGCGGATCTCGGGTAGGGGGTCCCGAACTGTGCGTCTAGGCCGGATGGTAACAGGAGACTGGGGACACTTTGTTTTACCCAGGTTCGGGCCCTCTTGATGGAGGTAAAACCCTACTCCTTCTTGATTAATATTGAAGATATGGGTAGTACAAGAGTAGATCTACCACGAGATCGAGGAGGCTAAACCCTAGAAGCTAGCCTATGGTATGATTGTGTATGGAGTTGATCCTCTACTGGCTACAACCCTCCGGTTTATATAGACACTGGATAGGGTTAGGGTTACACAGAGTCGGTTACAATGGTAGGAGATCTTGAATATCACATCACCAAGCTTGCCTTCCACGCCAAGGAAAGTCCCATCCAGACACGGGACGAAGTCTTCAATCTTATATCTTCATAGTCCAGGAGTCCGGCTGAAGGTATAGTCCGGCTATCCGAACAAACCCTAATCTAGGACTCCCTCAGTAGCCCCTGAACCAGGCTTCAATGACGACGAGTCCGGCGCGCAAATTGTCTTCGGCATTGCAAGGCCGGTTCCTCCTCCAAGTCCTTCATAGAAGATTGTAATCACCAAGAGTAGTGTCCGGCTCTGTAAAATAAGTTTCCACATATTGCTATAGAGAGAATAATATTAACACAAATCAAAATCTGCTAACGTATTCTGCAGTACACCATCACAGTACAGCCAAGTCCTCTACTCAAATCGTTTTTACTTCCCCAACTCAGCATGTTTTGCGAGGTGGTTTCCTTGGCACGCCTTGTCAAAGCAGAGATCGTGTGCCCTTTTTACGGGATTCTCATTAATACGGATGTGGGTAACCCAATCGTGCCCGTTAGCATGTTTTCTCGATTAAAGGCGAGTCCCAAACGGTTATGGGGAGGGCTCTTGGTATTCAACCTCTTATAAAGAGACCAAGGCCTTACTCCTTTTTCCAACCTCAAACGAGTTCGCCCGTCGCCTCGAGTTCCAACACCCTAGGCTTCAGATTCCAGGCGCTTCGGACCTTCGACAATGTCCAGTTCCGACCTTCAAGGCCGATGGATGCCCTCCTCCGTCACGGAGGAGGATGTGCTAAAGTTGAGAGAGGCTAAGTTCCTGACCGCCGAAATTCCGCATAGGTTGCCTGCTCAAGGGAAAGCTATTCCCAATCCCCAGCCCGGTGAGAGCATAGTGTTCATGTCTCACTTCCTTCGGGGGTTAGGCTTCCCGATGGATCCCTTCGTGAGGGGGCTACTATTCTATTACGGTCTGGAATTTCATGACTTAGCTCCGGAGTCCATCCTCCAAATTTCCTCATTCATCGCTGTGTGCGAAGCGTTCCTCCACGTTACTCCTCACTTCGTTTTATGGCTCAAGATTTTTGGAGTGGAGCTGAAGATGATCGAGGGACGACACGCAGAGTGCGGAGGTGTCGTCATAAGTATGAATGATGATGCTCCATGGCCCGAGGGCTTCTTTCAAGAGGAGCTCGACTTGTGGCAACGAGAATGGTTCTATATCACCGCTCCCAGGAGCGCCAAGTGGGCGGTGCCTCCTGCCTTTCACTCAGGTCCCCCATCACGGCTAGCATCATGGGTCAACAAAGGATTGGATTGGGGTTTGCCCAAAGACGTGCCCCTGTTACAGGGCCGAATTAAAGATCTCTTGGAAGGATACCTCAGTTTGGTCAAGGTGATGCAGGTCATGCTGATTCGCCGAATATTTCCCGGCAAACGTCGCCCCCTTCGCCTGTGGGAGTTTAATCCAGAGGGGCCGCGAGCTCTCCAAAATTTTATGGGCGCAACGCCCGCGGAGATGTATAAACTGTTCTTCGGATCACAAGAGATGTGCCCGGATTCAACCGAGGACGCAGGCTTAAGCTGCAATTGCCCGAATACTCAAGTAAGCAACCTTGTGCCCGGACCTTCTATCCGTATAATCGTCATAAACTTGCCCCTAAAAGAGCCATCTTTTTGAACAGGAGTGGACAGCGAAGGCGAAGTTGATCAGGTGTCCGGCTCCCCTTCCTGAAACCAGGCCGGATCCTGTGCTAGTCAGGATGCTGGAGATAATGCCTTTGGAGAGGGAGGACAAGGAAGTTACGGCCTCCTCGAAGGAGGCTACTCCGAAGGGAGGAACCGACAATTCCTCTCCTAAAGGGAAGAAGAGACCCGCTTCTGACGACCCAGAAACCATGGCCTCAAAATGGGGGAGAAAATTCTCGTCAGAGGGTCCGACGCCAGGAAGTTCCTTGGCCGGACTACGCCCTCAAGGGGATCAACCCTCAAGCGAGCCGTAAGTGGAGAAAAGATTTTCCTTTTGAGGGATGAGAGAAATCCATGATTTTGCATCTGAGAAGATTTAGCCGAAATTTTACCTTGTAGCTCGGACCTCAGCCCCTCACAGCAGAGCTCGTCTTTGGGGGATCTTCTTCCGGAGATGATGGAGGGCGCAACACCTCCCCCTGCCGTGCCACCCAGCGAGGCGGGCGACCCTGAGGTGTCGTCGCGGAGGGTTTCTCCGAATCCGGCAGGGATGGGAGGTGGCAGTGCGGGCCCCTGAAGTCCTCCGTGTTCGGTCTTCGAAAGAGGCCATAGGACAAGTTCGGCACCGTCTGGTGCTCGGCCAGAAGAACTAAAGATTCTGTTGGGGCGAGCTTCTATCTCAGAAGAGCACCGTGCCTTGATGGGCACGGTGATTGAAAGGATTTCATCCGCACAAAGCGGATTGCAAGAGGCCGTCAAAAGTTTACTAACGGGTTTTGAGGTACGTTAGATAATGTACACTTTTGTCAGTTGCGCATAAATAAGATGCGCCCTGTGTAGATAGTAGCCCCTGAGACTCTGCGTGTTGTCAAGAAATTACGGCACGTAGAGGATCAAAATCCCAGGTCTCAGATGTCGCCTTTGAATGTAGGTGGCTAGGTGTCCGGAATCAAACCGGACTAATGATTTGGCCGAACTAAAGCGGCAACTGGACGTGGCAGATGCCGACATCGCGCTTGTCAACAAGCGGCTTGATGAGGTTCAAGGTATGTAATTCTTCGAGCGGCATCAGGTAAGAGGAGCTTCATGCCAGTGTCTTACAATGTGTGTGCTTGATGCAGATGGTACTGCCGCCGTGGAGAATCTTAGGGCAGAACTTGCCCGAGCTAAGGAGCAAGCCAGAAAAAGTGATGCGGCTGCCAAGAAGGCCCTTGAAGAGCTGAGAGCCGAACAGGCTGCTCGCTGCCGAAGCAAAGAGGAGATGGCCGAGATGGCCGAGAAGTTAAAGAGCGCTGCAGACCGTTGCGAACTTCTTGAGAAAGAAGACCGGGCGAGACAAACGGATTTAGAAAAGGCCGTTGCCGATGCCAAGGACGCTCGCTCTGCGATGAGAGCTGCGAAAGAGGAGCTGCGTCAGGCCGAACAGATTGCGGCTGGAAAGCCCTTTATGCTGCGGAGGAAGTTTTGTGATCCGAAGTTTGCTCCGTTGGACCGGATGTGGAGTGTGAAGGACACCTATCTGGACTTGGCAACGAGTGCCGCTAATGCGACCGAACACTTTCGATGTCAGAAAGATTGCGAAGTGGAAGAGCTTTTCTGGTCGCAGTTTCATAATCCAGAGCGTCCACTGGCAGTGGACGATCGTTTGGCTCAGTGGGCCGAACTGAATAGGTTGTCCGGAATCGCCATGAAGTACGTCATGGATCATCTGTGGCTGAGGAGATCGGAGCCGAAGAGTTATTTCGGCTTGGTGCAGCAATTTCTTGACGCGGTGCCGCGTATAGATGCAATTAAGAGGTCAGCATGCATAGAGGGCGCTAGGATGGCTCTAGCCCGTGTTAAGACATACTGGGCAGAGATGGAGACCACCATTGTTGCGTCCCGAGATTCGGACCAAAGCCGAGTACCTTCCGAGCACTATTTTCAGGAAGTTCTTGAAGGCGCTCATGTAATAGAGACGCAGTGCCTGAAAGATGCTATGTTATGATAGCATATGTAATTAATATTTTGATAAAGTGTAGTGGCTGATTTTATACTTGTGCCTCCAAGTATTGTAAACACCTTCTAATCGCCCGTTTTAAGATATATATATATATGTCTATATGTATAGAATCTGAAAGATGGCAGTCGTTGGCTTCAGCCCCCACGCACATAGTGCGGGGGTGCTCACGGAAGACGCATTCTCACACTTAACCCAACATCTTGGTCCTACAAAGGAGGTGATAGCACAGCGGGCCAGGCAACCGGACTATAATGCTTTAACACTTTCACTTAGCCATAGGAGTTTGAAAATGAGACTCTTTAGGTAGCTCCTTGGTGGCCACTGCGCTCGTCCGAATTCGGGGTGCGTATGTGCCTGACCGTGAAGCGGTCCTTCGTCAAGGCGAAGGAATCTGATAGATTCCGATCGGTCATCGAGTGGCTGATCAATCTCACGCTACATCATGACAGTCAGTTTTTGGCTTTCTATACTGAGGTGCTCGCCCTGGCCAAACCGGGGGCACAATCGCAGTAGTTCTCCCGGTGCTATGTTAGCCGATAGAGCGGAACGTAAGGTAGCCGAACTCAGGAGCCAGGCAACCCAACATTTGACCAAAGACATGATTCGGAGCTGATGCTTATAATGCCAAAACTCGCGACGCCGAACATTCCCTAAGGTGTTCGGTCTTTATGAGTGCGGGCCAAACAGCACTCTTTATTAAAAAAGCCCCTAGTGTCCAGGTACGTGCAAAAATTCTAACGTGGCCACATGCCAAGACGCCAGCCTCCTCCTTGGTTATATTAGGAAGAAAAACCAGGGGATGTATAGCAACAAGAGACAGTAAAAAAAGGTTTACGCAGGGTCTTAATCTAAAAAGAATCCTTTAGGACGGGTCCCTACTGCACGTCTGCGCCTGTGTCTCTGTTGTGCCGTACCCTGGACGGGCGCCGCACGACCTTCATCTGTAAAAGAGAGGAACTGAGCTGAAAAACAGGTCATGCTAGAAAAAAAATTTAAAATAAGCAAAGTATAAGGTAAGATATGTAAGTTTGAGCTTTATTGTCTCTTATTTGTGTATGCGTGGAGCCCCTTGTGCGGGGGTATATGGCTTGTAGGCCTGCATCAATGATGATTTTGCACCGAACTCGTCTATCCGCGTTCGTGGTCTTTAAATGACCTATTTTGAAGTTTTTTGGCCGGTGAGGCCATTTTGCGGTGGGGTTGTGAAAGCTGCCGCACTATCCTCTGCTTGGGGAGGCGCACTTTAGTACTTCCCCATCAAAGAGATGATGCCTCGTGGACCGGGCATCTTAAGCGTAAGAGATGCATAATGTGGTATTGCGTTAAATCGAGTGAAAGCTTCACGTCCCAGTAGTGCTTGATAGCGACTTGAGAACGGGACGACGTGGAAGGTCAGCTTTTCATGGCGGAGGTTATCGGTAGAGCCGAATGTCACTGTGAGCCGAAGAAAACCCGTGCAATGGGTGTCCGGGCCAGGTATTACCCCTTGAAAGGAGGTTTTGCTGCGGTGGATTCTTGCTGGGTTTATCCGCATGTGTTGTATTGTATCCTGATATATCAGGTTTAGTCCGCTTCTGCCGTCCATAAGGACATTTGAAAACTTAAGTCCGCCAATTATTGGATCAAGGATCAAGGCAGTCCATCCTACATTCCAGGTATTCCTAGAATAATCTAGCTGATCGAAGGTGATCGGTTTTGACAACCAGTGGCAGGATCCTTTGGGGATGGGCCGTGTGGTGCGTACCTTTACGGGCACCGCACGTTTTGTTATGTGAAGTGAGTTCACTGTTTTTACTTCTTGTGGGAAGTTCTTTTGTTTCCTGGAGCTCTGCTGTTGGGGTTCGTCCTCGCCTTCGCTTGGTGTGTCAAGCCCCTTGTGTTCGGCATTGAGTCTGCCGGATTGTTTGAAGACCCAACAGTCTTTGTGGGTATGGTTAGTAGGCTTCCCAGGAGTACTGTGTATCTGACATATCCTGTCCAGGATTTTATTTAAGTTGGATGGATCATCCCTGTTATTCTGGGGGGGGGGGGCGATTTTTCCTGATTTTGTCATGAGCCTTTGAATCCGGCGTTGACTGCCGTGCTCTTCGGACTTTTGTCCTTAGTCCGGCGATGGTCTTTGTTGCGTCGCGGTCTTCCATTTTCATCCCTGGTTTCGGATGTACTTGGGTCTCTGGGGCTGCACCTTGCCAACCAGCTGTCCTCCCCTGCACAAAAGCGGGTCATGAGGCTTGTTAGTGCGGCCATTGTGCATGGCTTTTCTTGGCCGAGGTGTCTGGCGAGCCATTCGTCTCGTACGTTATGTCTAAAAGATGCTAAGGCTTCGGCGTCCGGACAGTCGACTATCTGATTCTTTTTAGTGAGGAATCTATTCCAGAATTGCCGAGCTGATTCTCCGGGTTGTTGAGTTATGTGACTAAGGTCGTCTGCATCCGGGGGGCGGACATTGGTCCCATGAAAGTTTGCTCGGAAAGCATCCTCGAGCTCTTCCCAGCTTCCAATTGAGTTTTCGGGAAGGCTTTTAAGCCAATGCCGGGCTGGCCCTTTAAGCTTAAGGGGTAGATATTTTATGGCGTGGAGATCATCTCCTCTAGCCATGTGAATGTGGAGGATATAATCCTCGATCCAGACTCCAGGGTCTGTTGTTCCATCGTATGCCTCTATGTTTACGGGCTTGAATCCCTCTGGGAATTCATAGTCTAGGACCTCAACGGTAAAACATAGGGGGTGTGCGGCACCCCTGTATTTGGGTATGCCGGATTCTGATGATGGCTTCGTAGCGTTGCTTACAAGATCTTGCTTTCTTGGCCCATAAATGGACCTGACTGGGCCATGGTGCGAATCCTTAGGAGGGTCGCATGCCGATTTAGGTGCGGCGCCGCTTGTTGCCTTATGGGGTCGTCTATCCGACCGTGTGGCTTTTTCATTTTTTGAATATGAGGGCTCTGAGGCCTCTTTGTCGAATTCAGGCAGTAGCTTTCTTTTCGGGTAGCTTTTAGTGCGGCGAGTGTCGCCGTACTTATTTGTGGCATTGATTACCTTGCTCCATCTGATCCGGAGTGCATCTTCCGCTGTTTTTAGCTTCCGCTTCTGCTTTTTTAGGCTGCCTGCAGTTGCAACGAGCCTCTCATGGAGATTCTTCTGCTTCATTGGTTTATTTGGCGTGCGGTTGTTCGGAATGCCATTTTCGCCGGGGGAGGGATGTTCGGTTTTTCTATCCGTGTTGCCCTATTCGGACGGTTGCTCTAAGGCCTGTTCATCGTCGACCGGCTCGTCTTGCTCTATGGTTGGGTTTTTGTCGAGGCGGGGCATGGGCCGGCGTTTGCGCCGACGCCTTGATTGCGTTTTGGGGGGTCGATCACTCGTCCTATCCCCTTTTTCCTCGTTGTCGTTTCCCTTAGGGGTGTCCACCATGTACACATCGTGAGATGGGGTGGTTGTCCAATGCCCTATGGGGTTGGTTCGTCGATATCTCCTCCATCGTCATCCATGCTGTCGATGTCCTCGGAGCCGAAGTCAGGCATGTCGGTTAGTTCGTCGACAGTGGCTACGAAGTGGGTGGTGGGTGGGTTTTGAATTTCCTCACCGTTCGTATCCCACCCTTGCTGAACGTAGTCTGGCCAGGGCTCTCCTGATAAAGAGAGAGACTTAAGAGAATTTAGGATGTCGCCGAAAGGCAAATGCTGAAAGATGTCCGCTGCGGTGAACTCCATTACCGGCGCCCACTCGGATTCGATTGGCAAGGGCGCGGGGGGCTCGGAGTTTGGAGAGGGATCCGGCTCCTCGGAGTCACGGGCCATGCGGAGTGCGGGGCTGGAGTTCGGCTCGATCGCCTCTGAGATCGCAGCCCCTGAGGCAGCGTCCAACCGCTGATCCTCGATCGGCGCAGTAGGTTCTGAATCAATGGTCGAAACCGATGCGTGTGCGGCCTCCAAGGCGCTGTTTGGCGGCAGAGCTATATCGTGCCCATCGAGACAGTGCGGCACGCTTGGCTGTGGCTCGAATCCGTCGAAGATCAAGTCTCCGCGGATGTCAGCCGTGTAGTTTAGGCTTCCAAACCTGACCTGATGGCCAGGGGCGTAACTTCCGATCTGCTCAAGGTGGCCAAGCGAATTGGTCCGCAGTGCGAAGCCGCCGAAGACGAAGATCTGTCTGGGGAGGAAAGTCTCACCCCGGACCGCATCGTTGTTGAAGATCGAAGGAGCCATTGGGCCTAAAGGCGACGACACAGAGGAACTCTCAATGAAAGCACCAATGTCGGTGTCAAAACCGGCGGATCATGGGTAGGGGGTCCCGAACTGTGCGTCTAGGACGGATGGTAACAGGAGACTGGGGACACTTTGTTTTACCCAGGTTCGGGCCCTCTCGATGGAGGTAAAACCCTACTCCTGCTTGATTAATATTGAAGATATGGGTAGTACAAGAGTAGATCTACCACGAGATCAAGGAGGCTAAACCCTAGAAGCTAGCCTATGGTATGATTGTGTATGGAGTTGATCCTCTACGGGCTACAACCCTCCGGTTTATATAGACACCGGATGGGGTTAGGGTTACACAGAGTCGGTTACAATGGTTGGAGATCTTGAATATCGCATCACCAAGCTTGCCTTCCACGCCAAGGAAAGTCCCATCCGGACACGGGACGAAGTCTTCAATCTTATATCTTCATAGTCCAGGAGTCCGGCTGAAGGTATAGTCCGGCTATCCGAACACCCCCTAATCCAGGACTCCCTCAACCATGAAGTGAAACTATTCAAGAAATATATAAGTCAGCGAGCTGACTAGCAGTGATACTCTCTCGAACAAGTAGGAAGTGAGCCACTTTGGAAGGACGGTCAATGACTATGAAGCATTATTCCCTTTCTTGGTCCTGGGAAAGCCGGTGATGAAGTCCATACCAACTTTATCCCATTTCCATTCAGGAATAGCTAAAGGCTGAAGGGTGCTAGAAGGTCTCTGATGCTCTGCCTTCACGCGACGACACACGTCACAGTTAGCAATAAACTGAGCGATTTCTTTCTTCATCCTAGTCCACCAAAACCTCTGGCATAGGTCCTGATACATTTTAGTACTACTGGGATGAATCGTTAGAGGAGGTTCATGGGCCTCCTTAAGGATTAGTTGCCGAAGATGCTGCTTCTTGGGGACCACCAGGCGATTCCCAAAGAAAACGACACCTCGATCATCTATAGAGAAACTACTAGCAATGCCCTTGGCAATGTTTCTCTTGATCCTGGTAATCCCTGTATCATGCTTCTGAGCTTCTATGATATGATCCACAAGAGTAGGTTTCGCCACCAAGGTAGAAAGGAATCCGTGAGGAGCAATGTGAAGGTTGATCTTACATAATTCCTCATGGAGAAGTGGTTGGCCCTGCTGCAACATGAGATTGTTGCAATAGGACTTACGACTTAGCGCATCAGCCATGACATTTCCCTTGCCTGGGGTGTAGGTAATCCCTAAGTCGTAATCTGAGATCAACTCCAATCAACGCCTTTGCCTAAGGTTCAAATCTGGTTGGGTGAAGATATACTTGAGACTCTGGTGATCGGTGTAAATCTCGCAACGCTTACCAAGAAGGTAATGTCGCCATGTCTTAAGTGCATAGACTATGGCTGCAAGCTCTAGATCATGTGTAGGATAATTCTCCTCATGTGGATGCAACTGTCGAGATGCATAGGCAATCACATGGCGATCTTGCATAAGAATGCAACCTAGTCCCTGTCGTGAGGCGTCGCAGTAGATAACAAAGTCTTTAGTGAAATCTGGTGGCACAAGTATGGGAGCAGAGGTCAGGCGTCTTTTCAGTTCCTGAAAACTGTACTCACACTATGGGGACCACTCAATCTTTTTATCTTTCTTGAGAAGTTCCGTGAGAGTTTTGGCCACTTTGGAGAAGTTCTCAATGAAGCGGCGACAATAACTGGCTAGGCCAAGGAAACTCCTAACTTGTTTAACTGTTTCAGGCGGAGTCCAATCAAGAATGGCCTGAACTCTCTCGGGATTGACAGCAATGCCCTTACCAGAGATTACGTGGCCGAGATAGGTCACTTCTGGCAACCAAAACTCGCACTTGGAGAACTTGGCATAAAGGCGGTGCTCTCTGAGTTTTTCTAACACAACTCTAAGATGTTCGGCATGCTCTTCCTCATTCTTCGAGTAAATAAGGATATCATCGAGGTAAACCAGGATGAACTTATCTAAGTAATGCATGAAGATAGAGTTCATCAAGCGGGAGAATGTAGCTGGAGCATTGGTTAGACCGAAGGACATGACGGTGTACTCGTACTGGCCATAACGAGTGACAAAAGCCGTCTTAGGAATGTCCCCATTTCTGATCTTGATTTGGTGGTATCCTAACCTCAAAACCATCTTGGAAAAGACTGAGGATCCAGTGAGCTGATCATACAGGTCGTTGATCCTGAGGAGCGGATACTTGTTCTTTATCGTGACCAAATTAACGGGGCTATAATCTACAACCATTCCGTCCGTACCATCCTTCTTCTTGACGAAGAGGATGGGGCAAGCCCAGGGAGAAGAACTAGGACGGATGAAACCCTTTTGCAAGGATTCATCGAGATGTTTCTTAAGCTCAGCTAGTTCTAAGGGTGCCATCTTGTAAGGTCTCCTAGAGATAGGAGCGGTTCCTGGGATAAGATCTATGACAAACTCTACATCTCTGTCAGGTGGAATACCTGGCAGTTCCTCTGGAAAGACATCCGGAAAGTCACGGACTACCGGGATATCTTCAAGGTCTGGAAGAGGGTTGCATTAAGAGAATAGAGTTGGCGCTTTGCAACTCTAGTGGAGACAGTGACTATCTTGCCAGATTTGTGTGTAAGCTGAACAGACCTGGTGAAACAATCAATCTTGGCATGATGAGCTGTCATCCAGTCCATAGCCAAGATGATGTTAACATCTGAAGACTTCAGGGCTACAAGTGATGCAAGGAATACAAGTTTGTCAACAAGGATTTCATTACCATGGCTTATCCTGGTAGTTTGCCATCTAGACCCTGGAGTTTGGATTTCAAGTGGAGTTGGCATATCACAAAATGACATGTCGTGCAAACGAGCATAGCCTTCAGAGATGAAGGAGTGAGATGCTCCGGTATCGAACAGAACCGAAGCTGGTGATAGTTGACAAGGAGTGTACCAAGAACAACATCCGGATCATCATGAGCATCTTTAGCTGAAACGTGATGCACACGTCCACATTCAGTGGGAGCTGACTTGACACTAATCATCTTGCATGGTGGATTACCGCGGCCAATAGACTTCTCAGGCAAGGGTGGAGCATAGTTGGTTTGAGAGCAGTCACGTGCATAGTGTCCTGGCTCTCCGCATGTGAAACAAGTCCCTGAAGTAGGACGTGGACCCGCTTTGACAAGCGGTCTACCAATAGGCCTGGGTGGAGCATGTAACAGAATTGGGTGAGGTGCCACACAAGAAGGCCTCGGTGTATAACCGGGTGGAAGAGCGGAGTTCGGAACCCAAATCCAGCGCTTCTACGAAGTAGAACCGGAGGAAGAACCCAAATCACGGGTGTGCTTACGAGACTCCTCGTAATTGAGCTGAGTTGTCTCTGCGTTAATGGCCTTGTTCACAAGAGCCTGGAATATATTGCAATGATGCAAGTTGAGATCACGACGCAACTTGGGGTTGAGACCCTTCCGGAACCTAGCCTGCTTCTTGGCATCTGTGGACACCTCTTCTGTAGCATAGCGGGCGAGGTTCTCAAACTCTCTACTGTAAGCATCAACAGCCATCTTACTCTGGGTGAAACTACAGAACTCTTCTCTCTTGCGGTCAATGAGAGCCTGAGGAATGTGACGCTCGCGAAAAGCATCAGTGAAATCTCTCCAGGTGGTTATCTGGCCAGCTGGAAGCATAGCCTCATAGTTCTGCCACCAAATACTAGCAGGACCTTCCAGGTGATAAGTAGCATAAGTGACCTTGTCACCTTCAACTACGTTCGTAGAACGCAGCTTGTGTGTGATACTATGGAGCCAGTCATCTGCATCGAGCGGTTCAATGGAATGATGGAAGGTAGGTGGTTTCAGACCAATGAAATCATAGATGGTCGCTGACTCTTTGCACTGGGGTGTGGTGTTCTCCTCTATACATCCTAACAAGCGGTTAGACTCTCGCTTGTTCTTCTCCATCTCCATCATAAACTCTGCCAATGAAGACTGGTCGGGAGGATCCTCATCCCTACTATCTTCATGGTTCCGGCTACGAGCAACAGAACTTCGGTTAACTTATGACATCCTGAAGAACCAACCAAGCAAACAAAGGATGGATTCAGCATCATCATAAGGATGTCGAATATAGTATGAGTGAAATACTATCTGTTGAACTCCTAGGACAATTCCGGCAGCATAACAGCAGTAAAATGCTCAAAATGAGACATCCTGCAAATGATGGGGTAGCACCAAACTCAACATCATCACTCAAGGTTCTGAGATATTACTAAACAGGCTACACCGGAGATATGACTCAGATCAACCAATCCTAAGCGACTTCGGAGTAGTAACACGTGATCCTAATAGACAGAAGAGAAATCCTAGTTCCTTAACCCCGTAGGAAAGATAGGATGACTCAGATTAGAAGGCATGAGGTAACAGGAGTAAAAAGAGCCTGACGCTCCCTTCCACAATCAATTCCCCTATATAGATAAAGAATTTCTAGACTCAACTTCGACCAGGTTGGCTTGGTAATCCTACAGGCAGTCAGGCTCTGATACCAAAGCTCTTAGGACCCCGATTCTAAGTCACACCTATCGAGCATGTAACATCTCATATCACTTTGCAGCCTCACGCACGGTATTCCCACGGGTGTCGCCTTCCCATGGCCCGGAACCGTTTGCGCCATTTGGCTCATGTATATGATAGTATAGCTAGCATCCATATGACAGAGAACCCGGGCCGACATGACTAGTCGTGAGCCCAAAGTGGCACTAAATTACGGGGACAGGCATACATGAATCAACATCGAGAATGTCGGTCAGCAGCGTGCGACTCCGGTGAACCGGGCTGTAGCAGGCTAGGCAGCACTCCGGATGTCACCGCGTGACATTTCCCCGAAGGGACAGACACAGGAACGAAGTGAATCACATGTCGGCCAGTCTAAGTGTTCTGGAGCAGTAGTGCTGGGCTAGAAGAACACCAGTGAACCGGGCTGTAGCAGACTACCATGGCTCAGTGGAAGCACTAGACTACATTTCCCCATAAGAGAGGCTACCAAGGATAAACAACTAGGTTGTCGGATCCCACACATAGCAATACACGTCACACGTACGCATAACATGCTAGTATGTGTTGTACAAATCACAACATAACTCAAACTCATATAGATAAAGGCCCAGAAGAGCGACATAGCATTAAATACAAACAGGGGTCACATGACCCATCATTCAGAGCATACAAGCAACGGAAGCATTACATGTCTGAGTACAGACAACTACAAAAGAAAAAGGCCGAGAAGCCTGACTATCTACAAGTCCCTCCCTAGGGTACAAGATCGTAGCTGAGGTAACAAGCTACTCGTCGAAGTCCAAGTGGTACTACTAGTGAGACAGATGTCTCACCTGCAAAACATAAATAAAGCAAACGTGAGTACAAAGGTACTCAGCAAGACTTACATCAGATCCTATCATACATGCATTTCTATCAAGAAGGTAATGTGGGGTTTAGTTGCAGCAAGCCAGCTTTGACTCAGTGGCTATCCCGTTCTACGACAACGAGAAACTTCTTTGAGGTGAGACAGCGCACACGAGTCCGCTAATCACCACATCAATACAGTACTATGGATTCATCCCCGTCTCTTCACGATGAGGCCATCCATAGCACTCACACTTGTCTTGAGCATTTTAGAGTATCTACTTCATGTTGTCTATGTACCACCTAAGCAGCCAAGAAGTCCATAACTAAGGCACGGCTATTCGAATAGATCATGATAACCCTGCAGGGGTGTACTTCTTCACACACGCTCTCACCACTTATCACCATATACACGTCATGTATCTCGACAACCTTCAAGCGGAAGCCTGGCGAGGGTGTTGGCCACGACCTGACTAACCACTCAAGGCTCTAGTCCAGGTTTATCGCCTATTCGGGTTCCATCCGCAAGGAGATCCAGCCGGGGTTTCGCTCACGGCCCCAAACGATGTGTACAGGGTTCCCGAGCCCACCATCCGGGTGCCACTCGGTACACCGGTCCACGTGTGCCTATTCTGTCCCAAGTCCACCCTGCCGGGAGCCACTCGGTAGAAAAATAGCACTACCTATAAACACCAGAAACTATTTGCAACTCCTGGACAGAGATCAAGTTGGCTAATAAGTCGAGAGGGGTCAAGTTACCGGAACCCAATGTGTGGTAGTAGCTAGTCCTTGGACAACATACACAGAACTCAGTTCTTAGGGACGGTTCCAGTGAGACAACCCACCATGTACTCCTACATGGCCTCTCACCGCTACCTTCACCAAATCGTGTTCACACACTTAACTCTCAACATCAGAACATAGCACTTACTCCAATTCATTTCCAATGAATCAGACCTAACATACTTTAAGCAATAGCAGGCAAAGCATGGTAGGAACACAACATGGCTCAATCCACTCCTACACATGCTAGTGAGTTTTAACTATTTACTGTGGCAATGACAGGTCATGCAGAGGAATGGGTTCAACTACCGCAACATAAAGTAGTAGTTGAATTGTTGTTGTCCTAATGCAATAAATGAGAGCAGGAGCGAGAGAGTATGATTGTATCGGAATGAACAAGGGTTGTTTCTTGCCTTGTAGATCAACAGGGGGTCACTGCTCCTCAGACAGGTACTCTGGAGCACTCTCCAGAGCGGGACCCGTCGAGAGGGAACGGTGTCGGAAATCAATACACAAGCATATGCAACAATATGATGCATGAACATGGCATGAGGATGTGATGTTTTTTGAGTTAATGCAACTAGCATTTATTCGCATGAAGTCCATTTGAAACAAAGTTTCAAATGCAACTCCAAAATAAGCCTTTATAAGTGCCATTCATGTGTTTCCTCATATACAACATGTATAAGTTGGTTTGTCATGCATGAAAATGGTACATATGGATAGATTGAATTTTTCTGATGATTTTTCATATATAAATTATTTCAATCTGAGCTACGGTTGAATTTATATGAATTTTTGAAGTTTTGAATATATTTTGGAATTTCCAGATTTCTTTTAAAACCAGAAAATGATATATTGCGTCAGCACTGCGTCATGCTTGCGTCAGCAAGTCAACAGCGCTGACTGGGTCAAACCTGACGTGTGGGGTCCACACGTTAGTTTCATAGGTTAATTAACAGAGGGGGTTATTTCTAATCTAATTAACAGATTAGGGCGTTGGGGCCCACTGTCAGTGTCACAAAGGGGGGTTAATTAGCGGGGTTGCCCGGTTTTGACCGACGACTAGTCGCCGGCAAGGGCGAACGCGGCGGAGGGGCTCGGCATCGCCGTTCCGGCGACCCAATGGACGACGGAGACCACAGAGGCGAAGCCCATGCTCGTCCGCACTGATCGAAGCAAGTGGGAGAGGCGGGGCGGCCGGAGTTCGGCTTCGAGCCGGAGCAGGCTGCAGGGCACGGGGAGGCCACCCGAGGGGCTCTGCGGCACCCTCGTGGCACCAGGAGCATGATGGGGTGCTCGATTTGGGCGGAGGCTGGCCGAGACGACGACGGCGACATGGACGGCGGCGAAGTGCTACGACCATGGTGGGGGAATGATGCTACGGCACGCGAGTGACTAAGCGGAGAGGGGGGAACGGTGGCGGGGCTCACCGCGGATCCGGTGGAGGCATCAGAGAGCTCGGGGGAGGACCAACGGCGACGAATTTGACGGCGGTGATCTACGGCATCAACGAGGAAGACGATGTCGAGGGAAGCTCTCCAAGGTGTCCTAGCTTGCATGAGTCGTCGGAGAGGTCGAGGAGGACAGCGCGGAGCTAACGGGCTTGTCGGAGAGGCGAGGCAGTGATGGTGGCCGCGGCAACGGCGAACAGCGGCGATGAACGTGCTTGGTCGCTAGGAGAGGGAGAGATCCAGGGGAGGAGAACATGAGACCACGGACGAATGGATGGAGGGGAAACCCCAGTCCGTGGAGGAAGTGGTGGAGGAAAACTACCCTCTTGTGAGGTTCAGGGGTAGGAACGATCTGCCCCGCAGCGGGCAGTCGATGCGCGATATTCACGGCCAAGTATCCGGCTCTGCGCAACTTCTTGATGTGTCCCTCCGTAACAGAGGAGGCCATCCATTTGCCTCCCGCTCCGGACATGATTGGAGAAGGTTGAGGGGAAGGATGTGGGCTTGGGCATTGGATCTCGAGTGCGCAAGAGTGGATGAGCAAGGAGGAAGAAGGCATGGGTAGAAAAAGGTTAAACCTTGTCCCTTTATAAGGGCGTCCGAAACTATGCGCCCCCACTAGCCTGGTAAAACTTGCTTATCCCCCAAGCACCGTAATCGATGGCGCGGTTGGGTTACCCATGCCCGTATTGATGAGAATCCCGTAATAAGGGGGACGCGATCTCTGTTTTGACAAGACGTCTCAAAAAACTGCCTCGCGTTATGTGCGGGGCTAGTTAAAGGAAACGGTTTGAATAATCACCGGGCCATGGCATAATGTCATGTTGCCAAAACGTGTCAGCAGATTAGATTTGTGGAAATATTATTCTCTCTACGGCGGTATGTGGAACTTATTTTTGCAGGGTCGGACACCATCCTTGTATTCAAATTCTTCTGTGGTGTATTCGGAGGAGGAACCCGCCTTGCATTGCCGAAGACAATATTGCACGCCAGACTCATCGTCATTGAAGCCTGGTTCAGGGACTACTGAGGGAGTCCGGGATTAGGGGGTCTCCGGACAGCCGGACTATATCCTTTGGCCGGACTGTTAGACTATGAAGATACAAGATTGAAGACTTTGTCTCATGTCTGGATGGGACTCTACTTGGCGTGGAAGGCAAGCTAGGAAATACGGTTATGTATATCTCCTCCTTTGTAACCGACCTTGTGAAACCCTAGCCCTTTCCGGTGTCTATATAAACCGGAGGGTTTTAGTCCATAGGACAACATATAATCATACCATAGGCTAGCTTCTAGGGTTTAGCCTCTCCGATCTCGTGGTAGATCAACTCTTGTAATACTCATATCATCAAGAATAAATCAAGCAAGATGTAGGGTTTTACCTCCATCAAGAGGGCCCGAACCTGGGTAAAACATCGTGTCGCCTGCTTCCTGTTACCATCCTACTTAGACGCACAGTTCGGGACCCCCTACCCGAGATCCGCCGGTTTTGACACCGACATTTACCATATGTAACGCCCCATATGTAACTTGCCATATTTGCATTCCAACTCTTGCCATTTCCGGCACTAAGTTATGATATTTCCTCGTTGTTGGGTTTCGTCTTCGTTTTGCATTTTATCTTGTCATGCATCTCATATGATGTCATCATGTGCATCGCATTTGCATACGTGCTCGTCTCATGCATCCGAGCATTTTCCCCGTTGTCCGTTTTGCATTCCGGCGCTCCTATGTCCTCCGGTGTCCCCTTTTGTCTATTTTCGTGTGCGGGTGTTAACCGTTCTCGGGTTGGACCAAGACTTGCCGAGCGGCCTTGGTTTACCGCCGTCCGCCCTCGCAGGCGTTCGACGCCATCTCCGGCCACCTCATCTGCCGCCGCCCCGCCGCCTCATCGCTGCCACCGCCCGCAACTCGCCGGACCCCGACGAGCTCCGCCGCCCTCCGACGACCCAGATTATCACATCCCTAGTTCTGGTATACACTAGTCTAGCCCTTCATGTGAGCATCATGTTTAAATTCAAATGAAATTAGAATTGAGGAATTTTCAAAAGCCTCAGAAGACCTCTAAAAATAACCAACCTTTAAATCTCATCAAATGAATCCAAGAAAATGTTCCTATTAATCTCTGGAAATGTTGGCAAGGGATAAATTTCAAACCAATATTTCTAGAATCTCAGAAACAATTATTTTGGGCCATTTAATTAATCCAATAAATATTTGAATTGGATCTATATTTGTTATATAATAAATATATGTTCAATAATTCTGGAAATTGTTGTGTAGCTTTGTATAAGTCCATTTAGTTCACACAATTATTTTCATGAATTTTGAAAATGGTTTGGTCTTTTGAACTAAATCAAAACATAATAGCAAAAATAGAAAAACAGAAAATAGAAAATAGGAAGGTGAGAGAGAGGAACCTCACCTGGGCTTACCTGGCGGCTCAAGTGGCCGGCCCAGCCCACCACCGCAGCACCTCTATCGCCTTCCTCCTCGCGCCAGTAGGCAGGGGCGCGTGCCCGGCGCGCGCAGCCACACGCCGGCCACCTCCTCCCTGCCTGGCTGCCTGCTCCTCCCCCTGGACGTCTCTCGCAGCGCCACACCACCCCCTGGAACTCTCTCACTCTCTCCCGACCTCTTCCCCCTCCTCTGCTCTCTCTCCCTCTCTGCCCGAGCGGAGCTCGTCGCAGCCGTACGCCATAGACGCAGCCTCCGTGCTCCCCTCACCTCCCCGACGTGTCCACGAGCATCGCCACACCTCCCTCGTCCTCTCCGTCCAGCCACGCCTTGCCGGAGGACTTGCATCGACGCCATCTTCATCGTCTTCGTCGCTGGCCACCGGAGATGCCTCTCGCCGCCCCGCTCGCTCCGGTGCTTCCCCGAGCACGCCGAGGCCACCTCTGCACTCGCCGTGAGATCCTCTACCGATCACCCTACTCCCATGTCCATTAGTTCATCGTAGCCCTCATTTTCATCGAGACCGAGACCTCACCGGCGCCAGACTTGTCGCCGTCGTCATTTTGGTTCACCTCCGTCCAAACCGAGCGCGTCACTGCACTCAGTGCACCCCCAGGAGTCTGTAGCGCCCAACAGCTCCTCCTTCCATGCACCGTAGTGCCGAACCCGTCATTGCCCGAACTCAGGCTGCCGCCTTGGAGCCCGCCGTCGTTGGCTCCGGCCACCATAGGCCCGGCCTCCACCACCACTCGACGCGTGCCTGCAAGAGCTCTTCAACGAGCCCAAGAACGGCTTCGCCCATGCCTTGTGGACGTTTTCCGAGCCACGCCACAGTCTCGGGCCTCGCCGGCGTCGAGTCACCGGTGGGTTGACCGACTTTGACTCTGGCTGGGCCCCTCCCAGAGTCACTGACACGTGGGGCCGACCTAACTGGATTAGTTAGGTGTTAGTTAGTGCTAGTCACCGCTTCCAGGTGCTAATCCCCTCACTAAACTAACCCTGAGCCACTGACATGTGGGCCCAGCCCTGCTGACATTCTTGTTAGAATTAGTCTAACCCTAATTAACCCAGTTAACTAACTGAGTCACTAACCAGTGGAGCCCACTGGTCAGGTTTGACCTGGACGGTGCCTGTTGACCTGCTGACGTCAGCATGACCTAATGCTGACGCAGTATTACATTTTATGGATTTATTAATAGCCAAGAAATTCTAGAAAATAGTATAATCTTCTAAAAATCATAGAAATTCAACCATAACTCCAAATGAAACAAATTATATATGAAAAATGATCAGAATAATCCAATCTATCCATCTGTAGCATTTCCATGCATGTTTAAACAAATTAACCTTGCTGTTTAGTTCAAAACATGATCATGCACTATTTGAATTCATAGTTTGAATCTGAATTTGAACCTTGAGTTCAAATCAACTCAAACCCTTCTGTTCTTAGCTGCATTAGCTCAAATCACAGCATATTGACATGTCATGATCATGCATCATATTATGCATTGCATTGATTGTATTCTTTCTATGTTTGCCGGTGATTGTTCCCCCTCGGTAGACATATGTTTCGACGATGTGATCAATGACACCGATACAATCTCACTCTCTCACTCCTGTTCTATTTTACTGCACTAGGACAACAACGATTCAACTGTTACATGCTGCGGTAGCTGAACCCCTTTTCCTCTGCATGACCTGTCATTGCCACAGTAAATAGATGAAACCCACTAGCATGAGTAGGAGTTGTTTGAGCCCTGATGTGCCTACTCATTCATGCTTGTTTTCATGCCTGCTAGTGCTTAGAGTTGAGTCAGGTCTGATTCATCGGGAATGAATTGGAATGGTGATGAACATGTCCTAGTGTGTGTGAGCTAAGTGTGTGAACACGATTTGGTAAAGGTAGCGGTGACAGGCCATGTAGGAGTACATTGTGGGTTGTCTCACTGAAACCGTCCTCAGGAACTGAGTTATGTGTTTGTGATCCATGAAACAACTACTACCACACGTTGGGCCCTGAAATATGACCCCGCTCGACTTATTAACCGCCCTTGTCCTCTTGTCAGGAGTTGCAACTAGTTTCTGGTGTTTGTAGGATATGTGTTGGCGGCCGTGCGTAGCACTGACCCCAGGGGTGGGCTATGATGCGGTAGATACACCGTGGCACGGTGTACCGAGTCGCCCGTTTGGTGTCTCGGGAACCCTCCACACATCGTTTGGGGCTGTGAGCGAAACCCCGGCCGGATCTCCTCGCAGATGGAACCCGAATAGGCGATAAACCTGGACTAGAGACTCGTGTGGTTAGTTAGGTCGGGGTCTACACCCACGTCGGCTTTCGCTTGAAGTCTGCCGAGCACATGTTGTGTGCAGACACTAAACATGTGTGAAGAAGTACACCCTTGTAGGGTTATAAATGATCTATTCGAATAGCCATGTCTGCGGTAAAGGACTTCTGGGTTATCTATAACAGTTCATAGATAACTTGAAATGCATACTCTAAAACTCACAAGATAAGCGTGGGTGCTATGGATGGCGTTCTCGTATGTAGACTGGAGCGGATCCATAGTGGTGTATTGATATGGTGATTATGTGGACTCGTGTGTGCTACCTCAAAGAGTTACTTGTAGTCGTAGTTCAGGATAGCCACCGAGTCAAAGTTGGCTTGCTCTAGTTAAACCCCACTACCCCCTTTTGTTGATACTGATGCATATGGAGTTAGTTCTGATGTAAGTCTTGCTGAGTACATTTGTACTCACATTTGCCTATTTTATGTTTTTGCAGAGAGACGTCAGTCTCACTAGTAGTTCCGCGTGGACTTCGACGTTTAGCTTGTTACCTCAGCTACGATCTTGTGCCCTCGGCAGGATCTAGTAGATAGTCAGGCTTCTCAGCCTTTTTCATTTGTAGTTGTCTGTACTCAAACGAGTTAAGCTTCCGCATGTGCTTGTTGCTTGTATGCTCTGTATGTTGGGGTCATGAGACCCATGTTTGTAATGCTTGGCTCCTCGGAGCCTAATTAATAAATACATTGAGTTGTAGCGTTTTGTTGTGATGCCATGTTGTATTTACACATATCGAGCATATTGTAGGTATGATTGAAATGCTTGGTATGTGTGGGATCCAACAACCTAGTTGTTTATCCTTGGTAGCCTCTCTTATGGGGAAATGTAGTCTTGTGCGTCCATGAGCCATAGTAGTTCGCTACAGCCCGGTTCACCGGATTCCTGCTAGCCCAGCACTACTGCTCCGGAACACTTGACTGGCCGGCATGTGATTCACTTCGTTCCTGTGTCTGTCCCTTCGGGGAAATGTCACGCGGTGACATCCGGAGTCCTGCCTAGCCTGCTATAGCCCGGGTTCCTGGAGTCCTATTAGCCCAGTGCTACAGCCCGTATTCGCACGCTGCTGACTGACATGCTCGATGTTGATTCATGTATGCATGTCCCGGTAAGTTAGTGCCACTTTGGGTTCACGACTAGTCATGTCGGCCCGGGTTCTCTGTCATATGGATGCTAGCGACACCTATCATATACGTGAGCCAAAAGGCGCAAATGGTACTGGGCCATGGTAAGGCGACACCCGTGGGAATACCGTGCGTGAGGCCGCAAAGTGATATGAGGTGTTACCGGCTAGATCGATGTGACTTGGAATCGGGCTCCTGACACGGATCCCGTTGAGCCCCACTCCGGCACCATCCTCGACCCCTCTGACCACTGCCTCACACTATCCCGGCGAGATTCCGATGGACCTCGGGAAGTGTGTCTCAAATCCAGATCCAAAATATTAGGGTTGACCTCGTTTCTCCCCTAAGTTCCTAATATGTTTAGCATATTTCATCATGTCATATCTTTGCATCCGTGGCTCCGTTTTGGGCGTGTAGCATATCAAATTGTTCGTCTGGATGTGCACTTCATTTCATTCCATTGCACCATGTTCATTTGAGTTCAGCTTGATGCCCTAAATGCTGTTGCAAGAGTGCTATGTAAGGTTAGTGTCTGTCTCTTATCAGAATATGGACATTTGTCATTTTTGCAATGTTTAATGTGTGCCTCCTATGAACTTGAGCCCTACATGTGTTTTGTTATATGCCATGCCATCTTTACAGGGGTGTATGCCATGTATTTGTGTGATCAATGTGGTGACTAGCACAAGCACGCAAAGTAGCTCTCGTGATGTTGCTGATTTCAGGGACCTACAATTCTTCTAAGTCTTTTCCCTGATAATATTTTTATGCCATGTATTCATGTTGCTATAGAGAGATCCATGCCTCTTTTGAGCATGTTCAGTAAGGATGATTTTGATATATTGTTATGCTTTATCCATCCATGTCTTTGTTTGCAATTATGGAGCACCCTAGCATGACTCAATCTTGCTCTACTTTTGCTATAAAATGTTCCTGGAAGATTGTTTACATGTTAATCAATTTTGCCGAGGTTGTCGTAGTTGATCCGTGCATGCTATGAGAGTGTTCTTACCATGGTTAGCTTATTGATCATGTCTTCTTGCTGGGTGTATGCTTAGTTTGTCATGCAATGCCTTGTGGTGAGTGCATCGAGCTTGTAAACATGCCTATGTAACTCTATTTTACCATGTTCCAGTTTTCTGCTAAGTCGGAATCTGTTAACGAAACTTGCTATGTTTACATGGGTGCCATTGTATTTTCTGATCCTTTTTGGCTTATGGTCAGTAAGGGACTTTTATTATATGCTTTGAGTAGTTTCATGCCATGCCTTGCTTTGCCATGATATGTCCCTGTAGCATGTTGTTATCTTGCTCTAAACATTGCTTCCTGATGTTAAATCTTAGCATGTTGTTATTTTCACTAAGTCTGTGAACCTGATATCTTTTGCACTTTTTCCATGCTTGTTTGAACCTGCTATTGTGTGAATTAGCCGTAGATCAGTGTTTATTTTGTCAAGCATCTTGAGTGGATCACTGCCATGTGCTTTTTTGCTATGTTAGAGGGCAGTAGCTTATTTTGCTTGATGCATTTAGATGGCATCGTGCTGTTAATCGCAGCTTTGTGCCATTATTGTTTTGCTTGCCATTTGCAAACCGTGCATCTGATTCCGGTGATCTTTATATCGATTTCGACCAAAATCAACTCAACTTTCCAGCAGCACTCTTGGTTTTACAAGTTGAGGCCTGGTTCAATCTTTCTTTTCCGAAGCATGCATATGCATTGCATATAGGGCTGGACGAAAAGCTCGAAGCTCATGAGCATAATGAGCGCTCGATTGTTCTGCTCGTTTCGGCTGGTGCTCATTAGATAATGAACCAAGCTGAACAGTGTTTTTTGCTCGTTAAGATTAACGAGCTTAACGATCGAGCAAACGAGTTTCGTGAGCTAACTCGTTTAGCTCGATAATTTGCAATAGTTTTTTTGCCTAAACTACTTCAAATCAGCCCAGCTGGGTAGCGTACTTCGGCCCGCAGCCCCCCACCAGTCGCCAGGCCCAGACGCCCAGGAGATCCCCCCATCGCCAGAACTCAGAAGACCTAGAGGCTCCAGACTCCAGTCAACCACGACTCCTCTCCTCCTCTTCCCGAGCCAGCCGCCAGGAACAAACAGCGCACCCAAGCGAGGGTAGTACGGCGTCGGCCATCGACCTTCCAGGCTTTCCGGCGCCCAGATCCATGGTATCTCCGTCCCTGTTCACCTCTCAACTCTGCCATCTCCATTCCCCCAGTCCCGACCTCTTTCCTCCGTCGTCTCTAACTCCCCCAATCCCCATCTGCGAGCCCAGTGATAGAATGGATGGACACCAGCAGCCATCACCTTCTGCTACAACTGCAAGCATGGAGTCGTGGAAGAGACCGGCTGCCTCTGATTGTGCATCACGGGAGTCTCCCTCCATCGCAGCACAACCTGCTCCTCGTCTTCGACCACAAGCACAGAAAAGGGCAAGAGTGGATGCACCAATCTCTAATGTTGATGATGCCAGATCAGGAGAGGTAATTTCCTTTTGTGCTCATGTGTTTAGATGGTTAAATCTAAACAATTCAGATCATATGAATGTGTACTCCATTAGTAGCGATGTGTGGCTACTTGTTTGAACTCCATCAGATCATATGATATGTTTTTGCCTACTTGTGTGAACAATTCAGATCAGGAGAGGTAATTTCCTTTTGTGCTCATGTGTTTAGATGGTTAAATTTGAACAATTCAGACCATGCGCATGTGTTTTGGTGCATTGTTTTTGCCTACTTGTTACTATTTAAATGCATCATAAAGTACTAATTTTTACTTCTGTGTATTGTGTTCCGATTGCAAATTTGTTTATTGACGCATTGATGTTGATGATGCCAGATTAGGAGCGATGCAAATATTTTTCTGATTGCAATTTTGGTATAGAACTCTAGTTATAGTTTCATACATTGAATTTTTTGCTATATTTGTACAGAACTCTAGTTACAATACAGATTAATAGAACTTCATTATTCATATTCCTAATCAATCATGCAATGATGACTTGTTAATTTTGATTATCTAAATCGTGGTATTTATTTTTGCATAGGCTGGTGATGTAGAGGAATGGGTCGAGGTTGATGAGGCAGATGCGTATGACATGGATGATGATATGTCAGATCCTTCTCTAGGATTGGGTGGCAAAGAAAATGAAGTAGAAGGTGAGGTCAATGACACTGATAAAACAAAGAGAGGGAAAGGGAAAAATGCAACAATTGAAGTTGGTAATAAGGTTAAGGTGAGGAAAACTAGAGTTAAGCGTGCACCATGTTGGCAGCATTTCAAGGAGGTCAACGTTGTATGCAAGAAGAAACCAGGGGCAGTTGTCACGAAGGAAAAATGCTTGCATTGTTGTAACTTGTTTTCTTATACTCCAGGGGGGCCAACTACTAGTCTAAATCAGCATACAGATGTTTGTGCGGTCTATCTGAACAAGAAGGGAAGACAACAACGACAAGGTACAATCAATTTGGATCCTGAAAAGCCAGGTGCATCTCTTGTAGTGAATCATGAATACAATCATCCATAAGTTGTTAAAATCATAGCAAAGATGATAATTGTGCATGAATATCCTTTTAGGATGGTAGAGCATGCTTGGTTTAATATCCTCATGAGATATATGAATGCATCATACAAGTTCATTGGTAGGAAGAAAATTAGAGCCGAATGCATGAAGGTGTATCTTTATGAGAAAGAAATCCTTAAGAAGGAACTAAGGTCTGTTGAGAGCATTAGTTTGACAAGTGATATATGGACTTCCAACCAGAATCTTTCCTACCTAACTGTTGTTGCTCACTACATAGATGATGATTGGGTTATGCAATGTCGTGTTTTAAACTTGATAGAGTTAGACCCACCTCACTCAGGCTTTGTCATAGCTCAAGCTGTTTTTGAATGCTGCCAAGAATGGAAAATAGAAGATAAGATCATGACAATGACCATGGATAATGCTTCCCCGAATGACTCTACTGCTAAGAAATTGATGGACAAGTTCACTGCTAGGAAATCAGCAAAATTCATACCTAAGTACTTTCATGTTCGTTGTTGTGCACACATAGTAAATTTGATAGTCAATGATGGCATGGAACCATTGCAACCTTTGATATGCAAGCTTAGAGAAACTGTCAAGTACTTGAAAAAATCTCCATCGCACATGTCGAACTTCTTGTCAGATTGCAAGTCTCTCAATATTAAGGTTGGAAAAGGATTATGCCTAGATGTAGCGACTAGATGGAGTTCTACATACAGAATGGTAGACACTTGCACTTTGTATAAGGAAGCTTTCAATGAGTATGCACAATCAGATTCTAACTATGAGTGGCAGCCTGATGATGAAGATTGGGTGTTATATGGCAAAATTCAACCGATCCTGAAATCGTTTGCTGGGGTAACTACTATACTATCATGATCTACTTACCCCACTACCAACATTTTTTATCCATACATCATGAATGTTAAGATTGCTATAGTAGAGCATGCTTTCTCTGGAGATGACAATTTGTAAATGATGGGGGAAGAAATGCTTGATAAGTTTGATAAATATTGGGATAGCACTGTTGTGCCAGAAAACAAAAATCGGAAAGATAAAAAAGGTAAAGAATAGTGTTATGGTGATTGCCACGATTCTTGATCCTAGATTTAAGATGAAACTTGTGGACTATTGTTTCAAGAAAATGTATGGTAAAGAGAAGGGCAGTATTGAGGTGGAAGATATCAAAACAGATTTCTTTGATCTGTATGCCACATATGAGATGGAAAATCGTCAAAATGAGAATTCTAACATCAATGAGCAAAGTTCAGCTTCGAGTAGGCAAGCATCTACATCTATGACCACATTGTCGAGTGGGTTTCAATCCTTCCTCGAGGAGACAAATTCTGAGCCATGCAAATCTGAATTGACTAGTTATCTTGAAGACAAGACTCATCCCATTAATGATCCAAATTTCACATTACTTGACTGGTGGAGGTTGAATGGTCATAGATATCCTATTGGGGCAAAAATGGCAAAGAAGTTCTTGACTGTACCAGCTACTAGTGTCTCATCAGAGTCGACATTCTCTACAGGCGGTAGAGTTCTCGATGACTACTGTAGTTCTCTAACCCCAAGCATGGTTGAGGCACTTGTTTGTGCTTCTAGCTTCATCAAAGGATCAAAAGAAAACCACATTAGGTCTACAATCATAGTGGTAATATATAGTTTTTGTTTCCTGTCTATTACTTTTAAGCTTTGACATACTATTTCCAAATTGACCGTCTAACTAAAATTGGATTTCCCTTTGTAGGAAGATGACATTGATGATGATGTTGAGTTCATGCCACTTCCTGAATCTATGGTGGAAAGTAACTAACAGGTTGGTGCTTGGCTACTCGTTTAGACTTGCAATTTTCATTTTGCAACTTAATTTTCTTTCTCTTGTACTGTTTATAGTGCAATGCCTCTTTTGTCAATTAAACCTTCTCCTATTTAAGGTCTACTACACTACTATAAGTGAAACCTGAAAGTTTACTTTCTTTGTTTGACAATTTGCATGTAGGAAAAGGAAAACTCTGCAAGTTCTTGAAGGCCCAGGCAGCAAGGTGGAAGGGCTCCTGGACCATTCTTTTACTAGTGGATGTAGCGTTTTGCTACTCCTGGACCATTCTTTTACTGCTGGCTGTAGCATGTTGCTACTATCTTAAAAGTTTAAATTAAGCAAGGTGATAGGTGCACCAGACTTGTTGGTGTTTGCCGCTGCGTATTAGTGTTGCTACTTTGTGCTATTAGTGCTGCTACGTACTAGTCTTGCTCCCATTTTGACTTGAACGCCCTTCTTTTAATTCATGCTATATTGCTATTGTGAAATTGTGATGGAAACCTTCTGTGTGGGGTTTGGCACTTTGGCTATAGCTTGCTATTATTTTTAAAATTCAAATGATACCTTAACGTCTATGTTTAATTTATGCCATTGTGAATTTTTGATGGGATCATGAGATTCTTTTGTGTAATATATGCCATTGTGATTTGTGAAATTTCAGTGGGAACATGGGATTCTTCTATATTCTTTATTACCTTAACGAGCACTCGTGAACGTTCGCGAGCATAACGAGCTCATAACGAACCGAGCTGAATAGAGATTTTAGTTCGTTAATATTAACGAGCTTATTGATAACGAGCTTAATGATAACGAGCTTAATGATAACGAGCCGAACGAGCCAAGCAACTCGTTAATCTAGCCCTAATTGCATATCACATCCCGCATATCATGCCATGTTTTGCATCATGTTGCTTGCGCATTGCACCATGGTTGATCGTGGTTCCCTTTGCTTGTGTTATTGCTTTGGGTAGAGCCGAGAGACGAGTACGCGATCTAGGAACCCGTTGAGTACGCTTACGAGGATCAAGCTTTCGTCAACTCGGAGAACTTTGCAGGCAAGATGACCATACCCTCGGAATCACTTCTATCTTTGCTTGCTAGTTGCTCCCTCTATTGCTATGCCTATGCTACGATACCTACCACATGCTTTATCATGCCTCCCATATTGCCATGTCAAACCTCTAACCCACCTTGTCCTAGCAAACCGTTGTTTGGCTATGTTACCGCTTCGCTCAGCCCCTCTTATAGTGTTGCTAGTTGTAGGTAAAGATTGGAGTTTGTTCCTTGTTGGAACATGATTATTGTTGGGATATCGTTATTATAACTTGTTTACTTTGATGCATCTATATACTTGGTAAACGGTGGAAGGCTCGGCCTTATGCCTGGTGTTTTGTTCCACTCTTGCCGCCCTAGTTTCCGTCATACCAGTTTTATGTTCCTTGATTTTGTGTTCCTTACACGGTTGGGTTATAATGGGAATCCCTTGACAGTTCGCCTTGAATAAAACCCCTTGATAGTTCGCCTTGAATAAAACCCCTTGACAGTTCACCTTGGTTTTACCATTTGCCACCTAGACTTTTTCCCTTGGGTTTCGCGGACTCAAGGGTCATCTTTATTTTAAACCCCCCCGGGCCAGTACTTCTCTAAGTGTTGGTCCAACCTGAGCGATGTCCGGCGCCCCCTAGGGAACCAGGGTCTATGCCAACCTGACGTCTGGCTCATCCGGTGTGCCCTGAGAACGAGATATGTGCAGCTCCTATCGGGATTTGTTGGCACATTCGGGCGGCTTTGCTGGTTTAGTTTTACCATTGTCGAGATGTCTTGTAACCGGGATTCCGAGTCTGATCGGGTCGTCCTGGGAGAAGGAATATCCTTCGTTGACCGTGAGAGCTTGTGATGGGCTAAGTTGGGACACCCCTGCAGGGATTTGAACTTTCGAAAGTCGTGCCCGCGGTTATGTGCAGATGGGAATTTGTTAATGTCCGGTTGTAGAAAACCTGAAACTTAACTTAATTAAAATGGATCAACAGCGTGTGTAGCCGTGATGATCTCTTTTCGGCGGAGTCCGGGAAGAGAACACGGTGTCGTGTTATGCTTGAACGTAAGTATTTCTAGGATCACTTCTTGATCATAGTTTCTCAAAACGTGCTTTGCCTTCTATTCTCGCTCTCATTTGCGTATGTTTAGCCACCATATATGCTAGTGCTTGCTGCAGCTCCACCTCATACCTTTTACCTACCCATAAGCTTAAATAGTCTTGCTCGCGAGGGTGTGAGATTGCTGAGTCCCTGTGACTCACAGATTACTTCCAAAAAACCAGATGCAGGTGCCGATGATACCGTTCCAGGAGATTCGACTGAGCTCAAGTGGGAGTTTGATGAGGACTCAGGATGATACTACGTTTCCTTTCCAGATGATCAGTAGTGGAGCCCAGTTGGGGCAATTGGGGACATTATGCATTTGGGGTTGTCTTTATTTTGGTTCTGTAGTCGGACCTTGATTGTATCTTGATGATTGTAATGCTATATTTATGATATTGTGTGAAGTGGCGATTGTAAGCCAACTATGTACCTCTTTTCTTATTCAGTACATGGGATGTGTAAAGATTACCCCTCTTGCGACATTGCCTACAATGCGGTTATGCCTCTAAGTCGTGCTCCGACACGTGGGAGATATAGCCGCATCGTGGGTGTTACACCTTAATACTTTTGTTGTAGTTGCGGATGCTTGCAATAGAGGTTAATCATAAGTGGGATGCTTGTTCAACTAAGAACAGCACCCAAGCACCGGTCCACCCACATGTCAAATTATCAAAGTACCGAACGCGAATCATATGAACATGATGAAAACTAGCTTGACGATATTCCCATGTGTCCTCGGGAGCGCTTTTCCTTATATAAGAGTTTGTCCAGGCTTGTCCTTTGATACAAAAAGGATTGGGCCACCTTGCTGCACTTTATTTACTTTTGTTACTTGTTGCTCGTTACAAATTATCTTACCACAAAACTATCTTTTACCACTTATTTCAGTACTTTCAGAGAATACCTTGTTGAAAACCGCTTATCATTTCCTTCTGCTCCTCGTTGGGTTCGACATCCTTACTTATCGAAAGGACTATGATAGATTCCCTATACTTGTGGCTCATCAAGACTCTTTTCTGGCATCGTTGCCGTTGAGTGAAGCGCCTTTGGTAGGTGGAATTTGGTAAGGAAAAATTTATATAGTGTGTTGAAATTTACTGTCACTTGTTACTATGGAAAGTAATCCTCTGAGGGGCTTGTTCGGGGTATCTTCACCCCGACCAGTAGAGCAAAGAGTTGCTCCTCAACCTACTGAACCTATTGAAAATGAAATTCCTTATGAGTATCCTTCGGGTATGATAGAAAAACTGCTAGCTAATCCTTTTACAGGAGATGGAACAAAGCATCCTGATGAACACCTAATATATGTGGATGAAGTTTGTGGATTATTTAAGCTTCCAGGTATCCCCGATGATGTTACTAAGAAGAAGGTCTTCCCTTTATCTTTGAAGGGAGACGCATTGACATGGTATAGGTTATGTGCTGATACGAGGTCATGGAACTATAGAAGATTGAAATTGGAATTTCATCAAAAGTATTACCCTATGCATCTTGTTCAGCATGACCGCAATTATAGATATAATTTTTGGCCCCGCGAAGGAGAAAGCATCGCTCAAGCTTGGGGGAGGCTTAAATCAATGTTATATTCATGCCCCAATCATGACCTTCCAAGAGAAACAATTCTTCAAAAAATTTATGCTCGGCTTTCTGAAAATAATCGCACCATGATCAATACTTCTTGTGCTGGCTCTTTTATGATGAAGACTATTGGATTTAGATGGGATTTATTGGATAGAATTAAACGCAACTCTAAAGATTGGGACCTCGACAATGGTAAGGAGTCCGGTATGACACCTAGTTTTGATTGTGTTAAATCTTTTATGGATACCAATATGTTCCGTAAGTTTAGCACTAAATATGGACTTGATTCTGAGATAGTAGCTTCTTTCTTTGAATCTTTTGCTACTTATGTTGATCTCCCTAAGGAGAAGTGGTTTAAATATCATCCTCCCATAGAAGTAAAACTAGCTGCACCTATTGTTCCTACTTGTTATGTTGAGAAACCACCTTTCCCAGTTAGGATAAAGGATCATGCTAAAGCTTCAACCATGGTTCGTAAAAGCAATATTAAAACATATACACCTCCTGAGCAAGTTAAAGTTGAACCAAATATTGCTATTGTTAAAGATCTTTTGTCTGATAATATTGATGGGCATGTTATTCAGTTCTGCGGTGAAACTGCTAGAATTGCTAAACCTTGTGCTAAAGATAAAAATAGACCTGTGGTAGGCATGCCTGTTATTTCTGTTAAAATAGGAGATCATTGTTATCATGGCTTATGTGATATGGGTGCTAGGGCTAGTGCAATACCTATTGACTTGTACAAAGAAATTATGCATGGCATTGCACCTATTGATTTAGAAGAAATTGATGTTACTATTAAACTGGCTAATAGAGATACTATTTCACCAATGGTAATTGTTAGGGATGTTGAACTGTGTGGGAAAACTAAATATCCTGCTGATTTTCTTTTTCTCGGTTCCCCACAAGATAGCTTTGTCCCATTATATTTGGTAGACCCTTCTTAAATACTGTTAACGCTACCATAGATTGCACAAGGGATGTTGTTACTGTCGCTTAGATGATATGACTCATGAGTTTAATTTCTCTAAATTTAGTAAACAACACCGTGAAGAAGAATTGCCTAGTAAGGATGAAATTATTGGTCTTGCTTCTATTGCCGTACCTCCTAGTGATTCTTTAGAACAATATTTGCTAGACCATGAGAATGATATGTTTATGAATGAAAGAAGGGAAATAGATGAAGTATTCATTAAACAGGAACCTATTATGAAACACAATTTGCCTGTTGAAATCCTAGGGGATCCCCCTCCACCTAAGGGTGATCCCGTGTTTGAGCTTAAACCGTTGCCTGATAATCTTAAATATGCTTATCTTGATGAAAAGAAGATATATCCTGTTATTATTAGTGCTAAACTTTCAGATCATGAAGAAGAAAGATTATTGAAAACTCTGAAGAAGCACCGTGCTGCTATTGGATATACCCTTGATTATCTTAAGGGCATTAGTCCCACTCTATGTCAACATAAAATAAATTTGGAAGCAGATGCCAAACTAGTTCGTGATCCCTCAACAACGTCTGAATCCTAAAATGAAAGAAGTGGTAAGAAAAGAAATACTAAAGCTTCCGGAGGCAGGTATAATTTATCCCGTTGCTGATAGTCAGTGGGTAAGTCCTGTTCATTGTGTCCCTAAGAGGGGAGGTATTACTGTTGTTGCTAATGATAAAGATGAATTGATTCTACAAAGAATTATTATAGGTTATAGGATGGTAATTGATTTCCGTAAATTAAATAAGGCTACAAAAAAGATCATTACCCCTTAGCTTTTATCGATCAAATGCTAGAAAGATTATGCAAGCATACACATTAATGCTTTCTAGATGGTTATTCTGGTTTCTCTCAAATACCTGTGTCGGCTAAAGATCAATCAAAGACTATTTTTACATGCCCTTTTGGTACTTTTGCTTATAGATGTATGCCTTTTGGTTTATGTAATGCACCTGCTACCTTTCAAAGATGCATGATTGCTATATTCTCTGGCTTTTGTGAAAAGATTCGTGAGGTTTTCATGGACGACTTTTCCGTCTATGGATCTTATTTTCATGATTGCTTGAGCAATCTTGATCATGTTTTGCAGAGATGTGAAGAAACTAATCTTGTCTTGAAATGGGAAAAGTGCCACTTTATGGTTAATGATGGTATTGTCTTGCGGCATAAAGTTTATGAAAGAGGTATTGAAGTTGATAAAGCCAAGGTTGATGCTATTGAAAAGATGCCATATGTCCCAAGGCCATTAAAGGTATAAGAAGTTTCCTTGGTCACACCGGATTTTATAGGAGGTTCATTAAGGACTTCTCAAAAATTTCTCGGCCTCTGACTAATTTATTACAAAAAGATATACCATTTGTCTTTGATGAAATACTTAAGAAAGCATTAGTCTCTGCACCTATTATTCAGCCACCTGATTGGAATTTACCCTTTGAAATTATGTCTGATGCTAGCGATTATGCTGTAGGTGCTGTTCTAGGGCAAAGAGTTGATAAGAAATTAAATCTTATCCATTATGCTAGTAAGACCCTAGACAATTCTCAAAGAAATTATGCTACTACTGAAAAGAACTTTTAGCAGTTGTATTTGCTTGTGATAAGTTCAGACCTTATATTGTTGATTCTAAAGTAACTATCCACACTGATCATGCTGCTATTAAATATCTGATGGAGAAGAAAGATGCTAAACCTAGACTTATTAGATGGGTTCTCTTGCTACAAGAATTTGATTTGCATATTGTTGATAGAAAAGGAGCTGAGAACCCCGTTGTAGACAACTTATCTAGGTTAGAGAATGTTCTTGATGACCCACTACCTATTGATGATAGCTTTCCTGATGAACAATTAAATGTCATAAGTTCTTCTCGTAGTACCCCTTGGTATGCTGATTATGCTAATTACATAGTTGCTAAATTTATACCACCTAGCTTCACATATCAACAAAAGAAAAAGTTCTTCTATGATTTGAGACATTACTTTTGGGATGACCCACATCTTTATAAAGAAGGAGTAGATGGTGTTATTAGACGTTGTGTACCTGAGCATGAACAGGAACAGATCCTACGGAAGTGCCACTCCGAAACTTATGGAGGACACCACGCGGGGGATAGAACTGCACATAAGGTATTGCAATCCGGTTTTTATTGGCCTACTCTCTTCAAGGATGCCCGTAAGTTTGTCCTATCTTGTGATGAATGTCAAAGAATTGGTAATATTAGTAGACGTCAAGAAATGCCTATGAATTATTCACTTGTTATTGAACCGTTTGATGTTTGGGGCTTTGATTATATGGGACCTTTTCCTGCCTCTAATGGATATACACATATTTTAGTTGTTGTTGATTAAGTGGGTAGAAGCTATTCCAACTAGTAGTGATGATCGTAACACTTCTATTAAAATGCTTAAAGAAGTTATTTTTCTGAGGTTTGGAGTCCCTAGATATTTAATGACTGATGGTGGTTCACATTTTATTCATGGTGCTTTCTATAAAATGCTTGCTAAATATGACGTCAATCATAGAATTGCATCTCCGTATCACCCATAGTCTAGTGGTCAAGTAGAATTGAGTAATAGAGAACTCAAATTAATTTTGCAAAAGACTGTCAATAGGTCTAGAAAGAATTGGTCCAAGAAACTTGATGATGCATTATGGGCCTATAGAACTGCATATAAAAATCCTATGGGTATGTCTCCATATAAAAAGGTTTATGGAAAAGCATGTCACTTACCTCTCGAACTAGAACATAAGGCATATTGGGCTATTAAAGAGCTCAACTATGATTTTAAACTTGCCGATGAAAAGAGGTTATTTGATATTAGCTCACTTGATGAATGAAGAACCCAAGCTTATGAAAATGCCAAGTTGTTTAAAGAAAAGGTTAAAAGATGGCATGACAAAAGGATACAAAAGCGTGAGTTTAATGTAGGTGATTATGTATTTCTATACAACTCTCGTTTAAGATTTTTTGCAGGAAAAAACTTCTCTCTAAATGGGAAGGCCCCTATGTTATCGAGGAGGTTTATCATTCCGGTGCCATCAAAATCAACAACTTTGAAGGCACAAATCCGAAGGTAGTAAACGGTCAGAGAATTAAACATTATATCTCAGGTAATCCCGTAAATATTGAAACCAATATTATTGAAACCGTAACCTCAGAGGAATACATAAGGGACACTTTCCAGAATGTTTCAGACTCCGAAAAGGAATAGGTATGTGGTAGGGTAAGTAAACCGACTCCAAAACAAATTTTAAGGCAATATTTCTCCGTTTTGGAATATTTAGAAAAATAGAAAATTAAGTAGCAGTCCGGGAAGGACACGAGGGCCCCGCGAGGGTGGAGGGCGCGCCCTACCCCCCTGGGCGCGCCCCCTACCTCGTGAGCTCCTCGTGTGCCTTTCAGACTTTGTTTTCTTGCACGATACGTATTTTGGTCGGTAAAAATTCACTATATATTCTCCCGAAGGTTTTGACTCCCGTATCACGCAAATATCCTTTGTTTTTGTTTCGAGCTGTTGCTGCTGCAGATTAGAGCAAGATGTCTTCTCAAGAGTCAGTCAGGGAGAGCTGGGTATCTAATCTGGCACCGGAACCAAGGGCAAACAGCGACCCTGACCACTTTGGGCCAGCAACGGAGGCAGAGATGGAGGCTGACTTAATGAGGGTAGATGCCATGGAGGATCAAGAAGGCACCTCTCGCTTCCGAGCTGGGTTCACGATGGGGGAACTATAGAGCTCAGCTATTCCAAACTCGGTTATCCCTTCCAATGTTAGATTTCTTTCTTATGAAAATATGAAGAGGAGTGTCACTTGTTCTCCCGCACCTATGAAACACCCTTGGGTGCAAGGATCTTTAGCCTTCATGGGAAAGCTTCGTAAGGAAACAATGGACCTCAAGCAGCAAGTCAACAAGTTCGAGGAGGAGAATCGTATCCTGAGAGGAATCATCACCAAGAATATTTCACCAACAACAAAGAAGGAGATATAATAACATGGGTATGGGCACTCCCCTTGGCAACCGCAATTCTTGGGGGAGGTGCCCAGGTATCATATCACAATCACAACTCCTATCTTTACCGTTTTCCTTAGTTCGATCCTATTAGTTGTATTTTGATCTAGTAGAATAAAGTTTATGGCATGATCTAGTTTTGAATTTTGCCTTATGATCTCTCTATGTAAACGAGTCTGTGAGCTATATAATAAAGATTAGTGTTGAGCCAAGGGCTTGATTTTCTTGCTATGATCTTGGGTGAATAAAGGAAAGAGAAAAAGAATAAGAAGAAACAAAAGTTCATATTGATCTTATTGACAGTAATGACTTCACATAGAAAGAGTGTCATGATTAAAAGTTGTTGGGAGTTGGTAGACATAGCTTTGGTCATCGTTGCAATTAATAGGAAGTAATAAGGAAAGAGAGGTTTCACATATAAATATACTATTATTGACATCTTTTATGATTGGGAGCACACATCAAAATATGACATGCTAAAGAGTTGATGTTGGACAAGGAAGACAATGTAATGGGTTATGTTTTCTTATATCTGAGATAAAGTATGTTGTCATGGATCATCCAACATGTTGAGCTTGCCTTTCCCCCTCATGCTAGCCAAATTCTCAGCACCAAGTAGAGATACTACTTGTGCTTCCAAATACCCTTAAACCAGTTTTGCCATGAGAGTCCACCATATCTACCTACAGATTGAGTAAGCTCCTTCAAATAAGTTGTCATCGGTGCAAAGCAATAAAAATTGCTCCAAATATGTATGATTAGTGTGGGAGAAATAAGCTTTATACGATCTTGTGATGTGGAAGTAATAGAAGCGATGGACTGCATAATAAAGGTTCATATCACAACGGGCAATATAAAGTGATGTTCTTTCGCATTAAGATTTTGTGCATCCAACCATAAAAGCGCATGGCAAGCTCTGCATCCCTCAGCAAAGGGCCTATCTTTTATTATTATCTTCTACCTTATGCAAGTGTCATGGTGATCTTCACCACTCCCTTTTTCATTTTATCCTTTGGCAAGCCCAGCATGTTGGAAAGAACCTGATATATATATATATATATATATATATATATATATATATATATATATATATATATCTAATTGGATGTAGGGGGGCATGAGTTATTATTGTTGACATTACCCTTGAGGTAAAAGGTTGTGGGGCAAAACTATTAGCCCCTATCTTTCTCTGTGTCTGATTAAAACTCTGTAACCACAAGTATTGCACGAGTGTTGTCAATTATGAAGGACTAGATGATAGTTGAGTATGTGGACTTGCTTTTTAGCTCTGACGTAGACTCTTTCTGATGTTATGATAAATTGCAATTGCTTCAATGACTGAGTTTATAGTTTGTTGGTTCTCAATAAGGTTTCTGATTCATACTTTTGTATTGTGAATAGATCATCACTTGAACATAAGTAATCATATGACAATATCTATGTATGTTGCTGTTATGAGAATAATCATGATGCCCTCATGTTCGTATTTTACTTTTATCGACACCTCTACCTCTAAACATGAGGACATATTTATTGTTATCGGCTTTCGCTTGAGGACAAGCGAGGTCTAAGCTTGGGGGAGTTGATACGTCCATTTTGCATCATACTTTTATATCGATATTTATTGCATTATGGGTTGTTATTTCACATTATGTCACAATACTTATGGCTATTCTTTCTTATTTTATATGGTTTACATAAAGGAGGGAGAATGCCGGTAGCTAGAATTCTTGGCTAGAAAAGGAGCAAATATTAGATACCTATTTTGCAAAACTCCAAAAGTCCCGAAACTCCATGGAATACATTATAATAAATAATGAAAAATCCTCGCCAAAGATGAAGACCAGGGGGCCCACACCCTTTCCACGAGGGTGGAGGGCGCCCCCCTAGGGCGCGCCCCCTACCTCGTAGGTCCCTTGGTGGCTCTCCGATGACCATCTTCTGCTATATGATGTCTTTCGTCGAGAAAAAAACAAGAAGCAACCTTTCAGGATGAAACTCCGCCGCCATGAGGCAGAACCTTGGCGGATCCAATCTAGAGCTCCGGCAGAGCTGTTCTGCCAGGGAAACTTCCCTCCCGGAGGGGGAAATCATCGCCATCGTCATCACCAATGATCCTCTCATCGGGAGAGGGCAATCTCCATCAACATCTTCATCAGCACCATCTCATCTCAAAAACCCTAGTTCATCTCTTGTATCCAATTCTTGTCTCCAAGCCCAAGATTGGTGCTAGTTGGTTGCTAGTAGTGTTAATTACTCCTTGTAGTTGATGCTAGTTGGTTTAATTGGTGGAAGATCATATGTTCAGATCCTTTATGCATATTATTACCCCGCTTATTATGAACATGAATATGCTTTGTGAGTAGTTACGTTTGTTCCCGAGGACAAGGGAGAAGTCTTGCTATTAGTAGTCATGTGAATTTGGTATTCGTTCGATATTTTGATGAGATTTATGTTGTCTAGCCTCTAGTGGTGTTATGTGAACGTCGACTACATAACACTTCACCATTATTTGGGCCGAGAGGAAGGCATTGGGAAGTAATAAGTAGATGATGGGTTGCTAGAGTGACAGAAGCTTAAACCCCAGTTTATACGTTGCTTCGTCAGGGGCTGATTTGGATCCATATGTTTCATGCTATGGTTAGGGTTACCTTAATACTTTTGTTGTAGTTGCAGATGCTTGCTATGGAAGTTAATCATAAGTGGGATGCTTGTTCAAGTAAGAATAGCAGCCAAGCACCGGTCCACCCACATGTCAAATTATCAAAGTACCGAACGCGAATCATATGAACGTGATGAAAACTAGCTTGACGATATTCCCATGTGTCCTCGGGAGCGCTTTTCCTTATATAAGAGTTTGTCCAAGCTTGTCCTTTGCTACAAAAAGGATTGGGCCACCTTGCTGCACTTTATTTACTTTTGTTACTTGTTGCTCATTAAAAATTATCTTACCAAAAAACTATCTGTTACCACTTATTTCAGTACTTGTGGAGAATACCTTGCTAAAAACTGCTTGTCATTTCCTTCTGCTCCTAGTTGGGTTTGACACTCTTAATTATCGAAAGGACTATGATAGATCCCCTATACTTGTGGGTCATCAGTCCACGTGGCACCATCACAGTTATTGGAAATATTGAGCGTTCTCTACGCGCGGAAGAATGTGCGGCGGCTTTAACAGCCGAGCACTAGACGGCCTCACCAACCAGAATAAATGACAGGTCGTCAAGACCGCGGACACATTTAGACGAGTCCGGTGCATCACTAGATATACCTGAGATTGGTTTGATGGTTAAACCCTCATCGACAGTACCAGGGGCTTCCCGCGTGTAGTCAGGGCTAGTTCGGCTCAACTTGACTTATCTCGAATTTTAATGGTTTATCGAGAATAACCAATTTTTTCGGAAGACAACTTTCACCTAAGTTCTTCTCTTTTATAGATGAAAATCGTGCTACACCCCTCCAGGACACGGCACAACGGAGACACAGGCGCAGACGTGTAGCAGGGACCTGCTCAAAGGTTTCTTTTCAGATTAAGACCCTGCATAAACCTTTTTACTGTCTCTTGTTGTTCACATCCTCCGGATACTCAATACAACCGAGAAGGATGCTGGCGTTATTGGCATTTCGCCACGTCAGAATATTGCACATACCTAGACACTCGGGGTTTATTATCAAGGGCATTGTTCAGCCCAGAATATGTTATAAAGACCGAATACCTTAGGGAGTGTTCGGCGTCGCGAGTTTCGCCTTATATGCATCAGCTCCGAATCATGTCTTTGGTCAAATGTTGGGTTTTCCCGGCTCTCGTGTTTTGCTACCTTACGTTCCGCTTTATCAGCTAAGGCGGCACCGGGAGAACTACTGCGATTGTGCCCTGGTTCATCCGGATGAGCACCTCAGTAGAGAAAGCCGAAAACTGACTGTCATGATAAAGCGCGAGACTAGTCAACAACTCGAGGACTTAGCGGAATCTTTGGGATTCCTCCGCATTAACGAAGGGTCGTTTCCCGGTCATGTACGTACGCGCACCGTATTCGGACGAGCACGGAGGTACCAGGGGCTATATAGTAGTCCCACCGTCAAACTCCTATGGCTAAGTGAAAGTGTTAAAGCAATATAGTCCGATTGCCTCGTTCACTGCGCCACCACCTCCTTAATGGACCAAGACGTTGGATCAAGTGCGAATACGCGTTTTTTGCGAATACCACCCCCGCATTATATGCGTGGGGGCTGAAGCCGACGACTGCAAACTTTTAGGTTATATACATATATACATAAACGGCCGCATAGGAGGCATCATAGTACTTTCAGGCAAAAGTATAAACCCAGCCTTTATAATTCAATAAAACATTGTTTTTACAATGGGAATAAATGTCACTAGAACATAATATTCTTCGAGCATTGAGCCTCTATTGAACAAGCGCCTTCAAGGACTTCTTCAACGTAGTGCTCGACAGATACTCGGCCTACGCCCGAACTCTTGGTTGCAATAGCGGTGGCCTCCATCTCTACCCAGTATGTCTTGACACGGGCAAGTGCCATACGTGCACCCTCTATGCACGCCGACCTCTTCATAGCGTCGATACGCGGCACAACACCAATGAACTGTTGCGCTAAACTAAAATAACTATTTGGCCTTGGCCCTTCCGGCCACAGATGATCCACAACAGACCTCATGGCAAGCCCGGACAACCTATGGAGCTCGGCCCGCTCGGCCATTCGCTCATTCAACAGCAGCGGACGCATAGGAACATGGAACTGTCACTACTAGGAAAAGGCCTACCAATTAATATAAATGTCACTATGATGTGATGCGCCATTAGTATGAATATTAGGTTTTTTTTATTTTTTAATTTCTGTTTTTTGCACAGGTTACAAAATGTATAATTGGACAAAATATAGACAGCACACATCAACAACAGATTCATCGAATACAATAGAAGATTAGTCTCTGAATACAATTCATCATTTTAGTCTCCGAATACAATTCATCATATTAGTCTCCGAATTGAAAAGACCGAACAAAGATAGAACATTATATTACAAGTCTCGAGACCGCGAGTTTGTCTTCACATTACAAGTTGATATCGATCATCTAAACTACCATCACATAGAAGAGAGCTGCGCTCATCACGATGAAACTCGTCTTCATCCGGTTCCTCCAACGCTCCCTCCCCTCTCCCGCTAGATAGCAGGCGTATCTAGATTCGGCCTCGGCCCTAGTGGCGTACCCTTTGTAACTGTTACCGCTGAATCGGTGAACCTGTCTCCGACACTCCTCCCAGTCGTCGTAGACTCCGGGAACCTTACCCTTGTACACGACATACCACGACATCGCTATACAGTAGCCAAACGAAACGTTAGTACCAATTCATAGACAATACATAAGCAATATATAAGTATGCAACAGAATGATCGGAAGAGAAAAGCAAGACATTAATAGCATCGATTACATCTAAGTTGAACGACTTTCGAAACCAAAGAGACATACTACAAGTTCATTAAAGTTTAATTCATAATGAGCCAATCGATGTTTCAGAACTAGACACAGCATCACTGCTTTCGACTCGACTCAAGGGACCGGAGCGTGGATGAAGCCGCCGTCTATCGTGGGAGTCATGAAACAACGGGCGTTGTCAGCCTGCATTTGTAGGATTGTGTCGATGTCACTGTTGGACGGTTGATTTCTGAGGTAGAACTGCCCCGAGGTATGAAGGACATCTTGATGGATGATTTCCGCAAACTCCGACTGGATGGGAAAGAATTCTTGTCTGATGTCCGCGTCCTGGATTGCCGACATGCTCGCGGCCCAATCTTTGAGTCTACTCGGTAGCAGAAGTTGATGATGGTCCCGTACGATCGCCCGCATGTGATGGATGGTGTAGTAGGCACCCTTCTGACCGCCAGGCGGCTGCTTGACGCAGCAGAACATCGTATTGTGGGAGAACACGTGCTTGCCGTACTTACGAATAGGCCTGGTGAAGGTGCCTCCAGATTTGATGTAGCCGGGGAGAACATCATCAAGAACCTTCTTGACATTTGTGTAGTCTACGTTCGACTGACGGTCCAGGTCGAAATACGTGGCCATGGAATATTTGGGGCTTAGGAGGATGAGCATGCAATGTGTGTCACTGCAGAAAACACGGAATCTAAGAATTCATATGTTACGGGGCGGTTGAGGGGAGGACTTACTCGGAAAGTAAGGCACGAGGAAGTTATCCTTATCTTGGTTTGCCAGAATGACGCCTTCGAGGTAAGAACTCGCGACTTGCCGGTCCCCAGCGCTGCCCAAGATCTTGGCACGCATGTAGAACGGGTCGACTATCACGATGTCCGGGGTCTTGTCGCGAATGATCCGCATCTCCATACTCAGCGAAAATAGCCGAACGAAGGTGTAGCGCAGCGGATGAAGGTTCAACATAGCGTGGATGTCATCAAACCGCAGGACGATTGTACCCCCGATGGAGTTATCCACAAAGCCCTTGCCCTCTGGCACCTTGGCCGCGAAAACCGGGTATGCCACATCCTTCTCTCCGAGACGCCGCTTCTCCAAAGAAAGAACACTGTCATGCAGACTCCGCATAGCACCGGTTGCAGCATCGAGCATATTTCTCGGTAGCATCGGCCTACCCGCCACATGCACCCTCCTCGAGATATCCTCAGGTGAAGGTGGCCCGTCCTGAGCACGGATCATACTCGGTGCCGGCTGGCCCGCACCCTTGTTAGTCTTTCTTTTGTGTGCCTTCTTCTTCTCCTGTAATGGGACCAATTTCTGCTCACAGACCGCCTTCTTGAGTGTGTTGGGGCTGACAATATTTCGCACCTCGCCTATCTGAGGCTCGGTGAAGTCGGCAGCTGGAGGCATCTCCTGAGAGCTGAACGGCAGACGACGCCTGTTGCAACTTGGCTTCTCCGCGGTACCAGCTAGATCGCGCACGTCTTTTGTTGGGTTGGGTTCTTGAGAAGGAGGCCCCATGAAGTTGCCACCGTACCCATGATCGGCAAAGTACTGATCGACTTTGGCAAATGTATCGTCGTCGTCGTCGTTCTGATCATGTGCCATATGCATGTTTGGATCCAGTGGCATAGGGATGTCCGGCGCCGTTGCGGCGGTCTT